>NC_053024.1:666797842-667037858 GCF_003073215.2 Triticum urartu
TTCCGGTTAATACAATTCTAGCATGAATAATAAACATTTATCATGATTATAAGGAAATAAATAATAACTTTATTATTGCCTCTAGGGCATATTTCCTTCAGTCTCCCACCTGCACTAGAGTCAATAATATAGATTACACCGTAATGATTCTAACACCCATGGGCCTTGGTGCTGATCATGTTTTGCTCGTGGTAGAGGCTTAGTCAACGGGTTTGCAACATTCAGATCCATATGTATCTTGCAAATCTCTATGTCTCCCACCTGGACTAGATCCCGTATGGAATTGAAGCGTCTCTTTATGTGCTTGGTTCTCTTGTGAAATATGGATTCCTTTGCCAAGGCAATTGCACCAGTATTGTCACAAAAGATTTTCATTTGACCCGATGCACTAGGTATGACACCTAGATCGGATAGGAACTCCTTCATCCAGACTCCTTCATTTGCTGCTTCCGAAGCAGCTATGTATTCCGCTTCACACGTAGATCCCTCCATGATGCTTTGTTTAGAACTGCACCAACTGACAGCTCCACCGTTTAATGTAAACACATATCCGGTTTGCGATTTAGAATTGTCCGGATCAGTGTCAAAGCTTGCATCAACGTAACCATTTACGATGAGCTCTTTGTCACCTCCATAAATGAGAAACATATCCTTAGTCCTTTTCAGGTATTTCAGGATGTTCTTGACCGCTGTCCAGTGATCCACTCCTGGATCACTTTGGTACCTCCCTGCTAGACTTATAGCAAGGCACACATCAGGTCTGGTACACAGCATTGCATACATGATAGAGCCTATGGCTGAAGCATAGGGAACATCTTTCATTTTCTCTCTATCTTCTGCAGTGGTCGGGCATTGAGTCTTACTCAACTTCACACCTTGTAACACAGGCAAGAACCCTTTCTTTGCTTGATCCATTTTGAATTTCTTCAAAACTTTGTCAAGGTATGTGCTTTGTGAAAGTCCAATTAAGCGTCTTGATCTATCTCTATAGATCTTAATGCCTAATATGTAAGCAGCTTCACCGAGGTCTTTCATTGAAAAACTTTTATTCAAGTATCCCTTTATGCTATCCAGAAATTCTATATCATTTCCAATTAGTAATATGTCATCCACATATAATATCAGAAATGCTACAGAGCCCCCACTCACTTTCTTGTAAATACAGGCTTCTCCAAAAGTCTGTATAAAACCAAATGCTTTGATCACACTATCAAAGCGTTTATTCCAACTTCGAGAGGCTTGCACCAGTCCATAAATGGATCGCTAGAGCTTGCACACTTTGTTAGCTCCCTTTGGATCGACAAAACCTTCTGGTTGCATCATATACAACTCTTCTTCCAGAAATCCATTCAGGAATGCAGTTTTGACATCCATCTGCCAAATTTCATAATCATAAAATGCTGCAATTGCTAACATGATTCGGACAGACTTAAGCATCGCTACGGGTGAGAAGGTCTCATCGTAGTCAATCCCTTGAACTTGCCGAAAACCTTTTGCGACAAGTCGAGCTTTGTAGACAGTAATATTACCGTCAGCGTCAGTCTTCTTCTTGAAGATCCATTTATTCTCAATTGCTTGCCAATCATTGGGCAAGTCAACCAAAGTCCATACTTTGTTCTCATACATGGATCCCATCTCAGATTTCATGGCTTCAAGCCATTTTGTGGAATCTGGGCTCACCATCGCTTCTTCATAGTTCGTAGGTTCATCATGATCTAGTAGCATGACTTCCAGAACAGGATTACCGTACCACTCTGGCGCGAATCTCACTCTGGTTGATCTACGAGGTTTAGCAGTGTCTTGTTCTGAAGTTTCATGATCATCATCATTAGCTTCCTCACTAACTGGTGTAGGAGTCACAGAAACAGGTTTCTGTGATGTACTACTTTCCAATAAGGGAGTAGGTACAGTTACCTCGTCAAGTTCTACTTTCCTCCCACTCACTTCTTTCGAGAGAAACTCCTTCTCCAGAAAGTTTCCGAATTTAGCAACAAAAGTCTTGCCTTCGGATCTGTGATAGAAGGTGTATTCAATAGTTTCCTTTGGATATCCAATGAAGACACATTTCTCCGATTTGGGTTCGAGCTTATCAGGTTGAAGCTTTTTCACATAAGCATCACAACCCCAAACTTTCAGAAACGACAACTCTGGTTTCTTGCCAAACCACAGTTCATAAGGCGTCGTCTCAATGGATTTTGATGGTGCCCTATTTAACGTGAATGCGGCCGTCTCTAGAGCGTATCCCCAAAACGATAGCGGTAAATCAGTAAGAGACATCATAGATCGCACCATATCTAGTAAAGTACGATTACGACGTTCGGACGCACCATTACGCCGTGGTGTTCCGGGTGGCGTGAGTTGCGAAACTATTCCACAATTTTTCAAATGTACACCAAACTCGTAACTCAAATATTCTCCTCCACGATCAGATCGTAGGAATTTTATTTTCTTGTTACGATGATTTTCAACTTCACTCTGAAATTCTTTGAACTTTTCAAACGTTTCAGACTTATGTTTCATTAAGTAGATATACCCATATCTGCTTAAGTCATTTGTGAAGGTGAGAAAATAACGATATCCGCCACGAGCCTCAACATTCATCGGACCACATACATCTGTATGTATGATTTCCAATAAATCTGTTGCTCTCTCCATAGTACCGGAGAACGGTGTTTTTGTCATCTTACCCATAAGGCACGGTTCGCAAGTACCAAGTGATTCATAATTAAGTGGTTCCAAAAGCCCATCAATATGGAGTTTCTTCACGCGCTTTATACCGATATGACCTAAACGGCAGTGCCACAAATAAGTTGCACTATCATTATCAACTCTGCATCTTTTGGCTTCAACACTATGAATATGTGTGTCACTACTGTCGATATTTAATAAGAATAGACCACTCTTTAAGGGTGCATGACCATAAAAGATATTACTCATGTAAATAGAACAACCATTATTCTCTGATTTAAATGAATAACCGTCTCGCATCAAACAAGATCCAGATATAATGTTCATGCTTAACGCTGGCACCAAATAACAATTATTTAGGTCTAATATTAATCCCGAAGGTAGATATAGAGGTAGCATGCCGAATGCGATCACATCGACTTTGGAACCATTTCCCACGCGCATCGTCACCTCATCCTTAGCCAATCTTCGCTTAATCCGTAGTCCCTGTTTCGAGTTGCAAATATTAGCAACAGAACTAGTATCAAATACCCAGGTGCTACTGCGAGCATTAGTAAGGTACACATCAATAACATGTATATCACATATACCTTTGTTCACCTTGCCATCCTTCTTATCCGCCAAATACTTGGGGCAGTTCCGCTTCCAGTGACCAGTCTGCTTGCAGTAGAAGCACTCAGTTTCAGGCTTAGGTCCAGGTTTGGGTTTCTTCTCTTGAGTAGCAACTTGCTTGCTGTTCTTTTTGAAGTTCCCCTTCTTCTTCCCTTTGCCCTTTTTCTTGAAACTAGTGGTCTTGTTGACCATCAACACTTGATGCTCCTTCTTGATTTCTACCTCCACAGCTTTCAGCATTGCGAAGAGCTCGGGAATAGTCTTATTCATCCCTTGCATATTATAGTTCATCACGAAGCTCTTGTAGCTTGGTGGCAGTGATTGGAGAATTCTGTCAATGACGCAATCATCTGGAAGATTAAATCCCAATTGAATCAAGTGATTATTATACCCAGACATTTTGAGTATATGCTCACTGACAGAAATGTTCTCCTCCATCTTGCAGCTATAGAACTTATTGGAGACTTCATATCTCTCAATCCGGGCATTTGCTTGAAATATTAACTTCAACTCCTGGAACATCTCATATGCTCCATGACGTTCAAAATGTCGTTGAAGTCCCGATTCTAAGCCGTAAAGCATGGCACACTGAACTATCGAGTAGTCATCAGCTTTGCTCTGCCAGACGTTCATAACATCTGGTGTTGCTCCAGCAGCAGGCCTGGCACCCAGCGGTGCTTCCAGGACGTAATTCTTCTGTGCAGCAATGAGGATAATCCTCAAGTTACGGACCCAGTCCGTGTAATTTCTACCATCATCTTTCAACTTTGCTTTCTCAAGGAACGCATTAAAATTCAACGGAACAACAGCACGAGCCATCTATCTACAATCAAACATAAACAAGCAAGATACTAATCAGGTACTAAGTTTCATGATAAATTTAAGTTCAATTAATTTACTTAAAGAACTCCCACTTAGATAGACATCCCTCTAATCCTCTAAGTGATTACGTGATCCAAAGCAACTAAACCATGTCCGATCATCATGTGAGATGGAGTAATTTCATTGGTGAACATCACTATGTTGATCATATCTACTATCTGATTCATGCTCGACCTTTCGGTCTCCGTGTTCCGAGGCCATATCTGTATATGCTTGGCTCGTCAAGTATAACCTGAGTATTCCGTGTGTGCAACTGTTTTGCACCCGTTGTATTTGAACGTAGAGCCTATCACACCCGATCATCACGTGGTGTCTCAGCACGAAGAACTTTCGCAACGGTGCATAATCAGGGAGAACACTTCTTGATAATTAGTGAGAGATCATCTTATAATGCTACCGTCAATCAAAGCAAGATAAGATGCATGAAAGATAAACATCACATGCAATCATTATAAGTGATATGATATGGCCATCATCATCTTGTGCTTGTGATCTCCATCTTCGAAGCACCATCGTGATCACCATCGTCACCGGCGCGACACCTTCATCTCCATCGTAGCATCGTTGTCGTCTTGCCAATCTTATTCTTCCACGACTATCGCTACCGCTTAGTGATAAAGTAAAGCATTACATCACGATTGCATTGCATACAATAAAGCGACAACCATATGGCTCCTGCCAGTTGCCGATAACTCGGTTACAAAACATGATCATCTCATACAATAAAATTTAGCATCATGTCTTGACCATATCACATCACAACATGCCCTGCAAAAACAAGTTAGACGTCCTCTACTTTGTTGTTGCAAGTTTTACGTGGCTGCTACGGGCTTAAGCAAGAACCAATCTTACCTATGCATCAAAACCACAACGATAGTTTGTCAAGGTGGTGCTGTTTTAACCTTCGCAAGGACCAGGCGTAGCCACACTCGGTTCAACTAAAGTTGGAGAAACTGTCACCCGCTAGCCAGCTCTGTGCAAAGCACGTCGGGAGAACCAGTCTCGCGTAAGCGTACGCGTAATGTCGGTCCGGGCCGCTTCTTCCAACAATACCGCCGAACCAAAGTATGACATGCTGGTAAGCAGTATGACTTATATCGCCCACAACTCACTTGTGTTCTACTCGTGCATATAACATCAACATATAAAACCCAGGCTCGGATGCCACTGTTGGGTAACGTAGTAATTTCAAAATTTTCCTACGCACACGCAAGATCATGGTGATGCATAGCAACGAGAGGGGAGAGTGTGATCTACGTACCCTCGTAGACCAACAGCGGAAGCGTTAGCACAACGCGGTTGATGTAGTGTACGTCTTCACGACCCGACCGATCAAGCACCGAAACTACGACACCTCCGAGTTTTAGCACACGTTCAGCTCGATGACGATTCCCGGACTCCCATCCAGCAAAGTGTCGGGGAAGGGTTCCGTCAGCACGACGGCGTGGTGACGATCTTGATGTTCTACTGTCGCAGGGCTTCGCCTAAGCACCGCTACAATATTATCGAGGATTATGGTGGAAGGGGGCACCGCACACGGCTAAGACTATGATCACGTGGATCAACTTGTGTCTATGGGGTGCCCCCTGCCTCCGTATATAAAGGATCAAGGGGGGGGGGTGCGGCCGGCCAGGAGGAGGGCGCGCCAGGAGTCCTACTCCCACCGGGAGTAGGATTCCCCACCTTTCCTAGTCGGAATAGGATTCGGGAAGGGGGAAAGGAGAGAGAGAGAAGGAAGGGGGCGCCGGCCCCCTCTCCTTGTCCTATTCGGACTAGGGGGGAGGGGCGCGCAGCCCAGCCCTGGCAACCTCTCCTCTCTTCCACTAAATCCCACTAAGGCCCATATACCTCCCGGGGGGTTCCGGTAACCTCCCGGTACTCCGATAAAATCCCGATTTCAACCGGAACACTTCCGATATCCAAATATAGGCTTCCAATATATCAATCTTTATGTCTCGACCATTTCGAGACTCCTCGTCATGTCCGTGATCCCATCCGAGACTCCGAACAAACTTCGGTACATCAAAATGCATAAACTCATAATAGAACTGTCATCAAAACCTTAAGCGTGCGGACCCTACGGGTTCGAGAACAATGTAGACATGACCGAGACACGTCTCCGGTAAATAACCAATAGCGGAACCTAGATGCTCATATTAGCTCCCACATATTCTACGAAGATCTTTATCGGTCAGACCGCATAACAACACACGTTGTTCCCTTTGTCATCGATATGTTACTTGCCCGAGATTCGATCGTCGGTATCTCAATACCTAGTTCAATCTCGTTACCGGCAAGTCTCTTTACTCGTTTCGTAATACATCATCTTGCAACTAACTCATTAGTTGTAATGCTTGCAAGGCTTATGTGATGTGCATTACCGAGAGGGCCCAGAGATACCTCTCCGACATTCGGAGTGACAAATCCTAATCTCGAAATACGCCAGCCCAACATGTACCTTTGGAGACACCTGTAGAGCACCTTTATAATCACCCATTTATGTTGTGACGTTTGGTAGCACACAAAGTGTTCCTCCGGCAAACGGGAGTTGCATAATCTCATAGTCATAGGAACATGTATAAGTCATGAAGAAAGCAATAGCAACATACTAAACGATCGGGTGCTAAGCTAATGGAATGGGTCATGTCAATCAGATCATTCACCTAATGATGTGATCCCGTTAATCAAATAACAACTCTTTGTCCATGGTTAGGAAACATAACCATCTTTGATTAACGAGCTAGTCAAGTAGAGGCATACTAGTGACACTCTGTTTGTCTATGTATTCACACATGTATTATGTTTCCGGTTAATACAATTCTAGCATGAATAATAAACATTTATCATGATATAAGGAAATAAATAATAACTTTATTATTGCCTCTAGGGCATATTTCCTTCACGTACATGACCGAGAAACGACCCTTCGTTAATGCGGAGGAATCCCGAAGATTCCGCTAAGCCATTGAGTGGTTGACCAGTCTCGCGCTTTATCATGACCGTCAGTTTTCAGCTTTCTCTACTGAGGTGCTCATCCGGATGAACCAGGGCACAATCGCAGTAGTTCTCCCGGTGCCGCCTTAGCCGATAGAGTGGAACGTAAGGTAGCAAAACACGAGAGTCGGGCAAACCCAACATTTGACCAAAGACATGATTCGGAGCTGATGCATATAAGGCCAAACTCGCGACGCCGAACACTCCCTAAGATATTCGGTCTTTATAACATCCGGGCTGAACAATGCCCGTAAAAATAAACCCCGAGTGTTCAGATACGTGCACTATTCTGACGTGGCAAAATGCTAATAACGTCAGCATCCTTCTCGGTTTTAGTAAGTATCCGGAGGATGTGAACAACAAGAGACAGTAAAAAAGGTTTACACAGGGTCTTAATCTGAAAAGAAACCTTTGAGCGGGTCCCTGCTGCACGTGTGTGCCCGTGTCTCCGTTGTGCCGTGTCCTGGACGGGTGCAACACGATTGTCATCTGTAAAAGAAAAAACTTAGGCGAAAGTTGTCGTGCCAATTTTTTTCTTCTTATTTTCGATAAACCATTAAAATTCAAGATAAGTCAGGTTGAGCCGAACTAGCCCTGATTACACGCGGGAAGCCCCTGGTACTATCTATGAGGGTTTAACCATCAAACCAATCTCATGTATATCTAGTGATGCGCCGGACTCGTCTAACCGTGTCCGCGATCTTGACGACCTTTCATTTATTCTGGTTGGTGAGGCCGTCTAGTGCTCGATTGTTAAAGCCGCCGCATGTTCTTCCGCACGTAGAGAGCGCTCAATATTTCCACTAACTACGATGGTGCCACATGGACCAGGCATCTTAAGCTTAAGAGAAGCGTAATGCGGTACTGCATTAAAACGAGCGAAAGCCGCTCTTCCGAGTAGTGCTTGATAGCCGCTTTGGAATGGAGCGATGTCGAAGGTTAACTTTTCGCTTCGGAAGTTGTCGGGAGAACCGAATACAACCTCTAGTAATAGAGAGCCCGTACAGCGGGCCTCTCGGCCTGGTATTACTCCCTTGAAGGTAGTATTACTGTGGCTTATTTTTGTCGGGTCTATCCCCATTTTGCAGACTGTGTCCTAATATATCAGATTTAGACTACTGCCGCATGTTGGGTTTCGTAGTAATTTCAAAAATTTTCGTAGTAATTTTAAAAAATTTCTTATGCACACACAAGATCATGGTGATGCAAAGCAACGAGAGGGGAGAGTGTTGTCTATGTACCCTCGCAGACCGACTGCGGAAGCGTTGACACAACGTAGAGGAAGTAGTCGTACGTCTTCACGATCCAACCGATCAAGCACCGAAACTACGGCACCTCCGAGTTCGAGCACACGTTCAGCTCGATGACGATCCCCGGACTCCGATCCAGCAAAGTGTCGGGGAAGAGTTCCGTCAGCACGACGGCGTGGTGACGATCTTGATGCACTACAGCAGCAGGGCTTCGCCTAAACTCCGCTACAGTATTATCGAGGAATATGGTGGCTGGGGGCACCGCACACGGCTAAGGAATAGATCACGTGGATCAACTTGTGTGTTCTAGGGTGCCTCTGCCTCAGTATATAAAGGACTAGCTGGCCTGGCCAAGGTGTGGCGCTCCAGGAGAGTCCTACTCCCTCTGGGAGTAGGATTCCCCCCCAATCCTAGTTGGAATAGGATTCGCGGAGGGGGAAAAGAGAGAGAGGGGGCCGGCCACCTCTCCTAGTCCTAATAGACTAGGGGAAGGGGAGGCACGCCCATGTAGGGCTGCCTCTTCTCTTTTCCACTAAGGCCCATCATGGCCCATTTAGCTCCCGGGGGGTTCCGGTAACCTTCCCGGTACTCCGGTAAAATCCCGATTTCACCCGGAACACTTCCGATATCCAAACATAGGCTTCCAATATATCAATCTTTATGTCTCGACCATTTCGAGACTCCTCGTCATGTCCGTGATCACATCCGGGACTCCGAACAACCTTCGGTACATCAAAATGCCTAAACTCATAATATAACTGTCATCGTAACCTTAAGCGTGCGGACCCTACGGGTTCGAGAACAATGTAGACATGACCGAGACACGTCTCTGGTCAATAACCAATAGTGGGACCTGGATGCCCATATTGGCTCCTACATATTCTTACGAAGATCTTTATCGGTCAGACCGCATAACAACATACGTTGTTCCCTTTGTCATCGGTATGTTACTTGCCCGAGATTCGATCGTCGGTATCCAATACCTAGTTCAATCTCGTTACCGGCAAGTCTCTTTACTCGTTCCGTAATACATCATCTCGCAACTAACTCATTAGTTGCAATGCTTGCAAGGCTTATGTGATGTGCATTACCGAGAGGGCCCAGAGATACCTCTCCGACAATCGGAGTGACAAATCCTAATCTCGAAATACGCCAACCCAACATGTACCTTTGGAGACACCTGTATACTCCTTTATAATCACCCAGTTACGTTGTGACGTTTGGTAGTACCCAAAGTGTTCCTCCGCTAAACGGGAGTTGCATAATCTCATAGTTATAGGAACATGTATAAGTCATGAAGAAAGCAATAGCAACATACTAAACGATCGGGTGCTAAGCTAATGTAATGGGTCATGTCAATCAGATCATTCTCTTAATGATGTGATCCCGTTAATCAAATACAACTCATTGTTCATGGTTAGGAAACATAACCATCTTTGATTAACGAGCTAGTCAAGTAGAGGCATACTAGTGACACTCTGTTTGTCTATGTATTCACACATGTATTATGTTTCCGGTTAATACAATTCTAGCATGAATAATAAACATTTATCATGATTATAAGGAAATAAATAATAACTTTATTATTGCCTCTAGGGCATATTTCCTTCAGTCTCCCACCTGCACTAGAGTCAATAATATAGATTACACCGTAATGATTCTAACACCCATGGGCCTTGGTGCTGATCATGTTTTGCTCGTGGTAGAGGCTTAGTCAACGGGTTTGCAACATTCAGATCCATATGTATCTTGCAAATCTCTATGTCTCCCACCTGGACTAGATCCCGTATGGAATTGAAGCGTCTCTTTATGTGCTTGGTTCTCTTGTGAAATATGGATTCCTTTGCCAAGGCAATTGCACCAGTATTGTCACAAAAGATTTTCATTTGACCCGATGCACTAGGTATGACACCTAGATCGGATAGGAACTCCTTCATCCAGACTCCTTCATTTGCTGCTTCCGAAGCAGCTATGTATTCCGCTTCACAAGCAGCTATGTATTCCGCTTCACACGTAGATCCCTCCATGATGCTTTGTTTAGAACTGCACCAACTGACAGCTCCACCGTTTAATGTAAACACATATCCGGTTTGCGATTTAGAATTGTCCGGATCAGTGTCAAAGCTTGCATCAACGTAACCATTTACGATGAGCTCTTTGTCACCTCCATAAATGAGAAACATATCCTTAGTCCTTTTCAGGTATTTCAGGATGTTCTTGACCGCTGTCCAGTGATCCACTCCTGGATCACTTTGGTACCTCCCTGCTAGACTTATAGCAAGGCACACATCAGGTCTGGTACACAGCATTGCATACATGATAGAGCCTATGGCTGAAGCATAGGGAACATCTTTCATTTTCTCTCTATCTTCTGCAGTGGTCGGGCATTGAGTCTTACTCAACTTCACACCTTGTAACACAGGCAAGAACCCTTTCTTTGCTTGATCCATTTTGAACTTCTTCAAAACTTTGTCAAGGTATGTGCTTTGTTAAAGTCCAATTAAGCGTCTTGATCTATCTCTATAGATCTTAATGCCTAATATGTAAGCAGCTTCACCGAGGTCTTTCATTGAAAAACTTTTATTCAAGTATCCCTTTATGCTATCCAGAAATTCTATATCATTTCCAATCAGTAATATGTCATCCACATATAATATCAGAAATGCTACACAGCTCCCACTCACTTTCTTGTAAATATAGGCTTCTCCAAATGCTTTGATCACACTATCAAAGCATTTATTCCAACTCCGAGAGGCTTGCACCAGTCCATAAATGGATCGCTAGAGCTTGCACACTTTGTTAGCTCCCTTTGGATCGACAAAACCTTCCGGTTGCATCATATACAACTCTTCTTCCAGAAATCCATTCAGGAATGCAGTCTTGACATCCATCTGCCAAATTTCATAATCATAAAATGCGGCAATTGCTAACATGATTCGGACAGACTTAAGCATCGCTACAAGTGAGAAGGTCTCATCGTAGTCAACCCCTTGAACTTGCCGAAAACCTTTCGCGACAAGTCGAGCTTTGTAGACAGTAATATTACCGTCAGCGTCAGTCTTCTTCTTGAAGATCCATTTATTCTCAATTGCTTGCCGATCATCGGGCAAGTCAACCAAAGTCCATACTTTGTTCTCATACATGGATCCCATCTCAGATTTCATGGCTTCAAGCCATTTTGCGGAATCTAGGCTTACCATTGCTTCTTCATAGTTCGTAGGTTCATCATGATCTAGTAGCATGACTTCCAGAACAGGATTACCGTACCACTCTGGCGTGGATCTCACTCTGGTTGATCTATGAGGTTCAGTAGTATCTTGATCTAAAGTTTCATGATCATTATCATTAGCTTCCTCACTAACTGGTGTAGGTGTCACTGGAACAGTTTTCTGTGATGTACTACTTTCCAGTAAGGGAGCAGGTACAGTTACCTCGTCAAGTTCTACTTTCCTCCCACTCACTTCTTTCGAGAGAAACTCCTTCTCTAGAAAGTTTCCGAATTTAGCAACAAAAGTCTTGCCTTCGGATCTGTGATAGAAGGTGTATCCAATAGTTTCCTTTGGATATCCTATGAAGACACATTTCTCCGATTTGGGTTCGAGCTTATCAGGTTGAAGCTTTTTCACATAAGCATCGCAGCCCCAAACTTTCAGAAATGACAACTTTGGTTTCTTGCCAAACCATAGTTCATAAGGCGTCGTCTCAACGGATTTTGATGGTGCCCTATTTAACGTGAATGCGGCCGTCTCTAGAGCGTATCCCCAAAACGATAGTGGTAAATCAGTAAGAGTGTCGAGGGACTGATCCACGAACACCTATGGGACCGGCGGGCCGAGTCCCTTTCGGTTCGGCGGGTCGGAGGTCGCACGAAGGGCAGATCAAGGCGAAACACACGAGCAGTTTACCCAGGTTCGGGCCGCACGGATGCGTAAAACCCTACTCCTGCTTTGTGGTTTGTATTGAGTTCTTGCTCGGGAGCGCGGAGTGCTACAGTACACTCCAGCAGCTAACGAGACCGAGCATGAATGTTCTGTTCCCCTCCCCCTTCTACGTTGCCCACGGGCCTCCTTTTATATGCTCAAGGGGTCACCAACAGGTGGCAACGGAGACAAAGGGTAAAAATGGAAAGTTGATGCGATAGGTACAGCTACCTGCTACAGTGTATCATACCTAACCCTGACGGCAGGGGACAAGGGCATTAAATGCCCATCTGTGTCGCCTAAACAGTGCAAAAGGGGCCGTCAGGGACGCCACCGCTCGCCACGATGGCAAACTTTGTCAGCGCTGCTTGCCACCGCGCACCGCTGGCTGCACAGCCTCCCACCACGCACGCCTGGAAGGGTCCCAGAGCGACACGTTGGTGGATGTGCTGGAGCGCGGGCACAGAGTGCTGGCTTGTCGCGGCAAGCGCCTTGCCGCGGTCGTTGTCTTGTCACGTCCGGGAGCTTGTCGCTCACCGGGCCTTGCCGGGACGCGCGGCGCGTCGCAGCAAGTTCCTTGAGATGCCTTGGGTGGCCTTCCCGGCAAGCTCCTCTTGCCGGGGTCTTGTCTCCTTGGCTTGGATACTTTGTTCTTGTATGGCTCCAAAGGAACCACGGAGGACCTTGGCGGTCACCCAGCAAGCCTTGCCGCGGGATGCTGCGACTGCCCGTGCACAAGTTCGGGATACTAGGGTACCCCTACTCTAGTACACCAACAGGAGCCCCCGGGCCTGGGCCATACACGGTGCTGAGCGCTGTTGGGCCAGGCCCAAAACAGGGCACGGGCACGCGCGGCCTAGGTTACGCCGTATCTCTCTCCGTATCCACCGCGCCCTCCCCGAACGACACGCGTTGAATGCGGCGTCGTGGGAGAGATATTGGGTGGTTTCTACCAGGAAGCCCTCCGGTCCCTGGCGGAGGAGCGGGAGCGGCTCGCCGAAGCGCAGAAGGCCTTCCTCCTCGAGAAGGCTGAAGTCGAAGAGCAACAGCGACTTGCCGCTGTGAAGCTATCTGCGAAGGAGGGCGAGCTGGCGCAGCGGAAGGTCAATCTTGACGCCCACGAGGAGGAGCTTGCCGTGCGCGAGGAAAAACTCGGCGGAGCCCTTAAGCAAGCAGAGGATGCTGCCACAGTTGCTAAGGCCGCCAAGAAGGAGTTGGAGATGAAGGTGGTGTAGCTGGAGGCCGATCTTGCCGAGAAGGGCAAAGAGCTCAGCGCCGCCAAGGACTCCAACGCGGATCTTGAGTTGAAGCTGACCACTTTGACCAAGACGCTGGACGGTGCCAAGGAGCAGGAGGCGGCCTTGAAAGAAGAGATCAAGGCCGACAAGGCGCTGCTGGAGAGTGTTGCCGCCACCCAGAATGCTTTTAGGGAAAATGTGGAGCACTGGACGGAGAGCCTCGTGCGCGCTGTCGCAGATATTGACGGGGAGTTGGCGCAGCTGGGGATGGAGGATCTCGGGTATCCCTCTGACGAGAACCTCCAACCCAGCGCCAAGCTCGTCTTGTTCTTCAAGGGCGTGGCGACGGCCCTCCAGCGACTCCGGGAGAGGATCCCAAAGCAGCTGGCCGACGAGTCGCGCAAGATCTGCGCGGGAGCTCTTCAGAAAGTGTTGGTGAATGTGGCCTTCCGCAATTCGGGCCTCAACCTCACCAATGTCCTCAAGACCCTGCCGCCGGATGCTGATCTGGAGGCGCTCAAGGCCCTTGTCGCACCCATTGTGGACAAGGTGAGCGGGATCAGGAGGATCGAGGGCGATCGCGTAGATTAGGCCGCCCATTTCTTCTTTTCTTGTCGCTGTTTGTCATGTTATGAAAACAATCTGTTAGAGCCGCGACAAGCTATCTTTGTAATATAACTCTATTCTGGGTAATGATTGCAATGCTATTCCCTTTACTTGATTCCTCCCTTTGTATGTTTTTGCCCTACGCTTTTAGGGAACTTGTCGGTGCAGGCACCTGAGCCGCGAGCGCTGAGTGCGGGACGTCAGCAGCCTGCTGGCGGTGCCGCTACCGACAAGAAACCTTGTCGCAACTAGTTGCAGCTCACTTAAGTTGTTGAGCGGACTCGAAACAAAGTAAGGGCGCAACTAGCTACGAGTTGGTTCCTCCGCGCACAGGTTTTCCATACAAAGTGTGGTCGTTCAAGGGAGATAACTTAAAAATTTAAAAAATCTGATTGCTCAAACTTTGTCAACTTAGCTTTTCTGTTGTTTGCTTCCCGGCAAGGCAACACTTTCTTGAACGACGCCTGGTCCATACCATTATCTTCTCCGTGGAGTAGGTGCGGAATGCCGTCTTCGGTCTCAAGGCGGACAGCGCCAGGCCTAGTGACTCGTTTCACCCGGTAAGGGCCTTCCCACTTCGGTGTCAACTTGTTGGAATTCTTGGCGGACTGAACACGCCAAAGAACAAGGTCGCCTTCCTCGAGACTTCTGGCGTTAACTTTGCGGCTATGGTAGCGGCGCAAAGCTTGCTGGTAGCGAGCAGCTCGCACAGCAGCCTGAAGACGGTCTTCCTCAAGGAGCAGCGCGTCATCTTGTCGCAGCTGCTCTTTCTCGAGCTCATCATAAGCGAGCACTCAAGGTGACCCGTATACGAGTTCCGTGGGGAGAACTGCCTCTGCTCCATAGACTAGAGCGAAAGGTGTCTGGCCAGTGGCTCGATTTGGCGTCGTCCTGATCGACCAAAGAACCACCGGCAGCTCCTCGATCCAGTTTCTTCCGCACTTGTGCAGCCCGTCGAAAGTCCTGGTCTTGAGCCCGCGCAGCACTTCAGCATTTGCCCTCTCCGCTTGACCGTTGCTTCTCGGGTGAGCAACAGAAGCGAAGAGACCTTGGCGCCAAGATCTTGGACGTACTGCATGAAGGTGCGGCTCGTAAATTGCGTACCGTTATCGGTGATTATCCTCTTAGGGATCCCGAAGCGGCAAACAATCGACCTGAAGAACTTGACTGCTGACTGTGCTGTCACCTTCCTCACTGGTTCCACTTCCGGCCACTTTGTGAACTTGTCGATTGCAACATACAAGTACTCAAAGCCCCCGACTGCTCGGGGAAAGGGGCCGAGGATGTCGAGCCCCCAGACCGAAAATGGCCAGGATAAAGGGATCGTTTGGAGAGCTTGAGCTGGTTGGTGTATCTGCTTGGAATGGAACTGACACGCTTCACACTTGGTTACTTGTGCAGTTGCATCCTGGAGGGCTGTCAGCCAAAAGAAACCTTGCCGAAATGCTTTGCCGACAAGTGCTCTTGCGCCAATGTGGTGACCACATATGCCTCCATGTATCTCTGCCAACAGCTTTTGTCCGTCTTCCCGGTGAATACACTTCAATTTCACACCGTTCAGTCTTCTTCTGTACAGTGTCTTGTCGACAAACTGGTACATACTTGACTGCCGGGCTACTCTTTCCGCTTCTTCTTGCTCTTCGGGAAGTTCTCCTGTCTGAAGGAAAGGGACAATCTGCTGTGCCCATGCTGGAGCTTGTGGCTCGACAACAAGGACTAAAGGAAAATCTGCGGCTGCGGGAACGTCCGCTTCTATGGCAAGAACCTGCGGGTCTGCCGGAGCTTGACGTTCCCCGGCAAGCTTGCCGGAGCAAAACTTGTCGGGAGCTTCTGCTTCAACGGAACAAACCCTAGGGCTTGCCGGAGCAGACTGCTCCTCAGCGCTCTTGGCTTTGATCTTGGGGACCTTCTTGGCGGCGGCTTCGGGAAGCTCAGCCGGCAAATAGTCACCAGAAATCAACTTCCTCTTCTTGCTCTGTCCAGTTGATGGCGTTACAGACGGTTGAGTCAGCTTGAGCACAAAGATCCCTGGTTCCACAGGTAACTTAAGTGCGGCGCACTTTGATAGGCCATCGGCAATGGCGTTCTGAGCTCTTGGAACATGCTCCATCTGTAGGCCATCAAAGTGCTCTTCTAGCTTTCTCACTTTGTCGACGTAGGCTTCCATCAACGGACTCTGATAGCTCTTGTTTACTTGGCGGACGACAAGCTGCGAGTCACCCCTGACAATGAGCTTCTTGATCCCAAGGTCTGCCGCGATCCTGAGACCGGCAAGCAAGCCTTCATACTCTGCAGTATTGTTTGTTGCTTGCTCCTTGGGAAAGTGCATCTGGACTACGTACTTGAGGTGCTCTCCGGTGGGTGCGACAAGCAGCACGCCAACGCCGGCGCCTTGCAGCGAAAAGGCACCATCAAAGTACATCAGCCACTCTTTGCCTGCTTCCTTGACGGGGATGCTCATTTCTGGAATTTCTTCATCTGGTGTTGGCGTCCATTCTGCTATGAATTCTGCCAATGCTCTGCTTTGGATAGTTGAAGTACTCTCAAACTTGAGGCCAAAGCTTGACAGTTCCAGTGCCCACTCAACAATCCTGCCTGTCGCTTCTGGATTCTGTAGTATCCTCTTCAGCGGAAAGCGAGTGACAACTGTGATCTTGTGTGCTTGGAAGTAATGGCGCAGCTTTCTCGAGGCCATGAGAAGGCCGAAAAGCAATTTCTGCACGCCAGAGTACCTTGACCTAGCCCCCTGCAGAAGAGAACTAACAAAGTAAACTGGGCGCTGCACCATTCTCTTCTGTATCTCCTCGCGCATCTGCGCAGATCCATCCTTGTCGGGACCAGAGCTTGCCGGGGAAGCCCCCTGCTTGTCGCTGGATGCGCCTGCCGTGGTTGCTGGCTCGTCATCTGCCTCCCTCTCTGCTACTAACGCAGCACTAACCACTTGATTGGTTGCCGCTATATACAGCAGCAACTTCTCTTGTGGCTTAGGTGCGACAAGTATTGGAGGGGAGGACAGGTATCTCTTCAAGTCTTGCAGCGCAGCCTCCGCTTCCGGATTCCATTTCATTGGACCTGCCTTTTTCAATAATTTGAAAAACGGCAGGGCGCGCTCGGCAGACCTAGAGATAAACCTGCTGAGAGCAGCCACGCAACCGGCAAGTCTTTGTACATCCTTGACGCGCTTTGGTGCTTCAATCTGCTCAATGGGCTTGATCTTGTCGGGATTGGCTTCAATTCCCCGCTGAGATACGAAGAACCCGAGAAGCTTGCCGGAGGGGACTCCAAACACACACTTCTCGGGGTTGAGCTTGAGGCTGATCTTGCGCAGATTTGCAAAGGTCTCGTCTAAATCTTGGATCAGAGTTGCTTTGTCCTTGCTCTTGACCACTATGTCATCCATGTAGGCTTCCACATTTCTGTGTATTTGTGGCTCAAGAGCGACATGGACTACTCTTGCAAATGTTGAACCAGCATTCTTTAATCCGAAAGGCATCCGTATGAAACAGTACGTGCCACATGGAGTAATAAATGCGGTCTTCTCCTCATCCTCTTCTGCCATGAAGATCTGATGGTATCCTGAGTATGCGTCAAGAAATGAAAGCAAATCACATCTGGCTGTGGAGTCAACAATCTGGTCAATGCGCGGCAAAGGAAATGGGTCTTTGGGACAAGCTTTGTTAACATCGGTAAAATCGATACAAAGTCTCCATTTCCCGTTCGCCTTGCGCACGACTACAGGATTGGCCAACCACGTAGGATGGAGCACTCCTCTGACAAGGCCTGCTGCTTCCAACTTCTTGATCTCTTCTGCAATGAATTCTTGGCGCTCCACTGCTTGCTTCCTGACCATCTGCTTGATGGGCCGCGCATGAGGACAAACGGCAAGGTGATGCTCAATTACTTTCCTGGGAACACCGGGGGTGTCAGACGGTTGCCACGCAAAGACGTCGACATTCGCCCGCAGGAAAGCAATGAGCGCGCTTTCCTATTTAGGGTCGAGAGTGGCACTAATGGTGAAGGTACCACCAGTGCCGCCCTCCTTGGCAGACAGCTTCTTCGTCTCTGGCGGAGCTGCCATTGTCTTCTTACACTTGCCGGTGGAGCTCGATGGTGCGTCCTCGACGGCGGCGCAGCACTTCGAAGAGGTGCGCTTGCCGGAGTGGGCATCTGAACTCTTGCCAGACTTGGTCTTCTTCTTCCCCCCAGGAGCTTCAATGGCAAGTGACTTGCGGTCTGTTGCGGCTGCCGCTTCCCGGTAGATCTTGTCGGCGCAGATAAGAGCATCCTTCTTGTCGCCGGGGACAGAGATGACATTTATCGGGCCTGGCATCTTCAGTATGTTGTATGCGTAGTGAGAGGCTGCCATGAACTTGCCGAGTGCTGGACAGCCAAGTATCCCATTGTAAGGCAATGGAATATCGGCAACGTCAAAAGTGACCCTCTCAGTCCTGAAGTTCAGCTCGCTGCCAAATGTTACTGGCAACGTGACCTTCCCCTTCGGCTTGCTCCTTCCCAGGTTGATTCCTTGGAATGTGCCGGTCTCTTCAAGCTCGCTGTTAGGGATCTGGAGTTTCTAGAGTACAGTGAAGGAGATCAGGTTCAAGCCGGCCCCGCCGTCAACAAGCATCTTAGTGACCTTGAGGTTGCGGATAGTTGGTGAAACCAACATCGGCAAGCACCCGACCGCAGTTGTGCGGTCAGGGTGGTCCTCAATATCAAAGGTGATAGGCGTGCTGGACCATTTCAGAAGCTTGCGTGATTCGACAGGTGGTTCCGCCGCATTGACTTCCCGCACCCACTGCTTGAGTTGGCGGTGCGAAGTATGCAGAGAAGCACCGCCGTCAACGCACAAGACCTCTGTGGCTTTCTGGAACTCCTGCTCACTGGTCTCGACATCATCGATGTCTTCGTCGTCGTAGTCATCTTCATCCTTGTCGCGGCCGCGGGGAGGTCTGTCTCCTTCCCGCTGCTTGGCCTTGCCACGGCGTCCTCCCCGGCCGGCGCGCTTCTTGCCAGATTCTCCAGCGTCTCCTTGGGCCCTCTCCTTGTCTCGTCGCTCGTACTCAGCCTTTTGCTGCTGGACAAGCTGCTCGACCTTCTTGCAGCTCTGGAGGTCATGGCCCTTGGTGCGGTGGATCTTGCAGTACTGCTTGTCGGAGCCGTCCTGCTTGTCGGCGACCGCCACAGCCTGGCAGTTGGTGCATGCGGCAATCTCCTTGCCGGAGCTACCAACTTTGGCTTTCTTGGCGCCACCTTCGTTGCCGGACTGCTCAACGACTAGCACATCTTTGCCTTTCTTCTTCCTGTTCCGCCACCGGTTTTTCTTTGCCGGGGCAGCATCCTCGCTGTCAGATCCTCCTGCTCCTGCATTATCTCCGAGGAGTTTCCTCCCTTCCTCAGCACGTGCACACTTGTCGGCCAGGGCATACAGCTCACTGACGTCTCTGATCTTGCACATCGCCATCTCCTCCCGCATCCTGCGGTTACGCACGTTCTGATGGAACGTGCTGATGACCGCGGCAGGGTGGACATCTGGGATGTTGTGCTGTACACGGCTGAATCTCTGAATGTACTTGCGCAGGGGCTCTCCTTCCTTCTGGGCGAGCAGATGAAGGTCACTCTCTTGGCCATGAGGTTTGTGGCCGCCTGTAAAGGCGCCGACAAACTGATGGCATAGGTCTGCCCAGGAGGATATGGAGTTGTCCGGCAAGTGCATGAGCCAAGATCTGACGTTGGGCTTGAGCACCAGCGGGAAGTAATTGGCAAGGATCTTGTCGTCCCGTCCCCCGGCAGCATGCACCGCGATGGTGTAGATGCTGAGGAACTCCGACGGATGCGACTTGCCGTCGTACTTCTCTGGTACGTCTGGCTTGAAATTCTTCATGCTGGGCCACTGGACTTGCCGCAGCTCACGAGTGAACGTAGGGCAACCTACCGCGTACGGCAAGTCGCCTGGTTCCCCTGGCGCATGCATGTCGACAGAGGGCCCAGCGCTCTGGTCTGATTGACGTCGCGCTTCTCTTTGGCGCTTGATGCGAGTACGAGCGTCTTCTTGCTGTCGTTCGTGAAGAACTTGGCGCTGATCGTGACGAGCTCGTGGATCTGATGACGCGGTGGAGTCGCTGTCAAGGTGGATCCGGTGAGTTGGCGATCTTGGCCTTCGGGGCGGAGAGTGCACAGTGGTTGCACCCCCACCGGTCTTGTCACCACCGGCTCGTGCCTGGCTGACTTGCCGCGGCTGCGACGTGCTCGGCTGCCGTTGAGTGTCGCCGTTGGCGAAGCCGATGAGACTCTGGATGGTGGCTCTCCAGTCGTCGATCTTGTCTGCTATTGGAGGGTATTCCAGGAGCAGTTGAGCTCGCGCCAAAGCTTCTGCTGCAGTGGCGGGTGGTGGTGGCGAACGGTGGGAGGAGCGGGATATGCTCAGACTTCTAACTATGTTAGAAGGAGCAGTATCCCGTCCAGGCGACCGTGCCTCGCTCGTGCCAGCATGTTGGCGTGCATGCTGGTCTTGAGCACTCCGAGATCCGCCAGCTCGATCTTGGTCCAGCAAACGCATGGTACCGTGAGTACCACGACGCTGCCGGTCCCGCGCCTCCTGAGATGGGCGCGGTGCATGTACGGACGCCGAGGTCTTGGAGTGCGCCCGGTCGTTGTGGGAGCCGGCTACGCCGCCGATGGGCAGCGCAGCCTTGTCCTTGGACCTGACAGCACCGTGAGTTCCCTTGTCGACGCCCGTTCTTCCGCCGGCGTCCGCCCCATCAGCCGTTTGCTCCGGTGGTAGCGAGGCGGATGGAGCAGCCGCCTCCGAAGCCTTCTTCTTCGGCGGCATGTCGATGAAGATGATGAAGATCTAGCTCGCGTGAACGCCGGATCTGGTTCACACAACCTCGACGCCCCCTACCTGGCGCGCCAAAGATGTCGAGGGACTGATCCACGAACACCTATGGGACCGGCGGGCCGAGTCCCTTTCGGTTCGGCGGGGGCAGAGGTCGCACGAAGGGCAGATCGAGGCGAAACACACGAGCAGTTTACCCAGGTTCGGGCCGCACGGATGCGTAAAACCCTACTCCTGCTTTGTGGTTTGTATTGAGTTCTTGCTCGGGAGCGCGGAGTGCTACAGTACACTCCAGCAGCTAACGAGACCGAGCGTGAATGTTCTGTTCCCCCTCCCCCTTCTACGTTGCACACGGGCCTCCTTTTATATGCTCAAGGGGTCACCGACAGGTGGCAACGGAGACAAAGGGTAAAAATGGAAAGGTGATGCGATAGGTACAGCTACCTGCTACAATGTATCATACCTAACCCTGACGGCAGGGGACAAGGGCATTAAATGCCCGTCTGTGTCGCCTAAACAGTGCAAAAGGGACCGTCAGGGACGCCACCGCTCGCCACGATGGCAAACTTTGTCAGCGCCGCTTGCCACCGCACACCGCTGGCTGCACAGCCTCCCGCCACGCATGCCTGGAAGGGTCCCAGAGCGAGACGTTGGTGGATGTGCTGGAGCGCGGGCACAGAGTGGTGGCTTGTCGCGGCAAGCGCCTTGCCGCGGTCGTTGTCTTGTCGCGTCCGGGAGCTTGTCGCTCACCGGGCCTTGCCGGGACGCGCGGCGCATCGCGGCAAGTTCCTTGAGATGCCTTGGGTGGCCTTCCCGGCAAGCTCCTCATGCCGGGGTCTTGTCTCCTTGGCTTGGATACTTTGTTCTTGTATGGCTCCAAAGGAACCACGGAGGACCTTGGCGGTCACCCAGCAAGCCTTGCCGCGGGATGCTGCGACTGCCCGTGCACAAGTTCGGGATACTAGGGTACCCCTACTCTAGTACACCGACAAAGAGACATCATAGATCACACCATATCTAGTAAAGTACGATTACGACATTCGGACACACCATTACGCTGTGGTGTTCCGGGTGGCGTGAGTTGCGAAACTATTCCACAATTTTTCAAATGTACACCAAACTCGTAACTCAAATATTCTCCTCCACGATCAGATCGTAGAAACTTTACTTTCTTGTTACGATGATTTTCAACTTCACTCTGAAATTCCTTGAACTTTTCAAATGTTTCAGACTTATGTTTCATTAAGTAGATATACCCATATCTGCTTAAATCATCTGTGAAGGTGAGAAAATAACGATACTACCACGAGCCTCAATATTCATCGGACCACATACATCTGTATGTATGATTTCCAACAAATCTGTTGCTCTCTCCATAGTACCGGAGAACGGTGTTTTGGTCATCTTGCCCATGAGGCACGGTTCGCAAGTACCAAGTGATTCATAATCAAGTGGTTCCAAAAGTCCATCAGGATGGAGTTTCTTCATGCGCTTTACACCGATATGACCTAAACGGCAGTGCCACAAATAAGTTGCACTCTCATTATCAACTCTGCATCTTTTGGCTTCAACATTATGAATATGTGTGTTACTACTATCGAGATTCAACAAGAATAGACCACTCTTCAAGGGTGCATGACCATAAAAGATATTACTCATATAAATAGAACAACCATTATTCTCTGATTTAAATGAATAATCGTCTCACATTAAACAAGATCCAGATATAATGTTCATGCTTAACACTGGCACCAAATAACAATTATTTAGGTCTAATACTAATCCTGAAGGTAGATGTAGAGGTAGCGTGTCGACTGCGATCACATCGACTTTGGAACCATTTCCCACGCGCATCGTCACCTCGTCCTTAACCAATCTTCGCTTGATCCGTAGTCCCTGTTTCGAGTTGCAAATATTAGCAACAGAACCAGTATCAAATACCCAGGTGCTACTGCGAGCATTAGTAAGGTACACATCAATAACATGTATATCACATATACCTTTGTTCACCTTGCCATCCTTCTTATCCGCCAAATACTTGGGGCAGTTCCGCTTCCAGTGACCAGTCTGCTTGCAATAGAAGCACTCAGTTTCAGGCTTAGGTCCAGGTTTGGGTTTCTTATCTTGAGTAGCAACTTGCTTGCCGTTCTTTTTGAAGTTCCCCTTCTTCTTCCCTTTGCCCTTTTTCTTGAAACTAGTGGTCTTGTTGACCATCAACACTTGATGCTCCTTCTTGATTTCTACCTCCGCAGCTTTCAACATCGCGAAGAGCTCGGGAATAGTCTTGTTCATCCCTTGCATATTATAGTTCATCACGAAGCTCTTGTAGCTTGGTGGCAGTGATTGAAGAATTCTGTCAATGACGCAATCATCTGGAAGATTAACTCCCAATTGAATCAAGTGATTATTATACCCAGACATTTTGAGTATATGCTCACTGACAGAACTGTTCTCCTCCATCTTGCAGCTATAGAACTTATTGGAGACTTCATATCTCTCAATCCGGGCATTTGCTTGAAATATTAACTTCAACTCCTGGAACATCTCATATGCTCCATGACGTTCAAAATGTCGTTGAAGTCCCGATTCTAAGCCGTAAAGCATGGCACACTGAACTATCGAGTTGTCATCAGCTTTGCTCTGCCAGACGTTCATAACATCCGGCGTTGCTCCTGCAGCAGGCCTGGCACCCAGCGGTGCTTCCAGGACGTAATTCTTCTGTGCAGCAATGAGGATAATCCTCAAGTTACGGACCCAGTCCGTGTAATATCTACCATCATCTTTCAACTTTGCTTTCTCAAGGAACACATTAAAATTCAACGGAAAAACAGCACGAGCCATCTATCTACAATCAAACATAAACAAGCAAGATACTAATCAGGTACTAAGTTTCATGAGAAATTTAAGTTCAGTTAATCAAATTAATTAAAGAACTCCCACTTAGATAGACATCCCTCTAATCCTCTAAGTGATTACGTGATCCAAATCAAATAAACCATAACCGATCATCACGTGAGATGGAGTAGTTTTCAATGGTGAACATCATTATGTTGATCATATCTACCATATGATTCACGCTCGACCTTTCGGTCTCCGTGTTCCGAGGCCATATCTGTATATGCTTGGCTCGTCAAGTATAACCTGAGTATTCCGCATGCGCAACTGTTTTGCACCCGTTGTATTTGAACGTAGAACCTATCACACCCGATCATCACGTGGTGTCTCAGCATGAAGAACTTTCGCAACGGTGCATACTCAGGGAGAACACTTCTTGATAATTTAGTGAGAGATCATCTTATAATGCTACCGTCAATCAAAGCAAGATAAGATGCATAAAAGGATAAACATCACATGCAATCAATATAAGTGATATGATATGGCCATCATCATCTTGTGCTTGTGATCTCCATCTCCGAAGCACCGTCGTGATCACCATCGTCACCGGCGTGACACCTTGATCTCCATCGTAGCATCGTTGTCGTCTCGCCAAGCTTGTGCTTCTACGACTATCGCTACCGCTTAGTGATAAAAGTAAAGCATTACATCGCGATTGCATTGCATACAATAAAACGACAACCATAAGGCTCCTGCCAGTTGCCGACAACTCGGTTACAAAACATGATCATCTCATACAATAAAATTCAGCATCATTTCTTGACCATATCACATCACAACATGCCCTGCAAAAACAAGTTAGACGTCCACTACTTTGTTGTTGCAAGTTTTACGTGGCTGCTACGGGCTTAAGCAAGAACCAATCTCACCTACGCATCAAAACCACAACGATAGTTTGTCAAATAGACTCCGTTTTAACCTTCGCAAGGACCGGGCGTAGCCATACTTGGTTCAACTAAAGTTGGAGAGACAGTCGCCCGCAAGCCACCTATGTGCAAAGCACGTCGGGGGAACCGGTCTCGCGTAAGCGTACGCGTAATGTTGGTCCGGGTCGTCTCGTCCAACAATGCCGCCGAACCAAAGTATGACATGCTGGTAGGCAGTATGACTTATATCGCACACAACTCACTTGTGTTCTACTCGTGCATATAACATCAACATAAATAACCTAGGCTCGGATGCCACTGTTGGGTTTCGTAGTAATTTCAAAAAATTTCCTACACACACGCAAGATCATGTGATGCATAGCAATGAGAGGGGAGAGTGTTGTCTACGTACCCACGCAGACCGACTGCGGAAGCGATGACACAATGTAGAGGAAGTAGTCGTACGTCTTCACGATCCAACCGATCAAGCACCGAAACTACGGCACCTCCAAGTTCGAGCACACGTTCAGCTCGATGACGATCCCCGGACTCCGATCCAGCAAAGTGTCGGGGAAGAGTTCCGTCAGCACGACGGCGTGGTGACGATCTTGATGTACTACAGCAGCAGGGCTTCGCCTAAACTCCGCTACAGTATTATCGATGACTATGGTGGCTGGGGGCACCGCACACGGCTAAGGAATAGATCACGTGGATCAGCTTGTGTGTTCTAGGGTGCCTCTGCCTCAGTATATAAAGGACTAGAGGGGGGAGGCTGGCCGACCAAGGTGTGGCGCGCCAGGAGAGTCCTACTCCCTCTGGGAGTAGGATTCCCCCCCCCCCCCCAATCCTAGTTGGAATAGGATTCGTGGAGGGGGAAAAGAGAGAGAGGGGGCCGGCCACCTCTCCTAGTCCTAATAGGACTAGGGGAAGGGGGAGGCGTGCAGACCATGTAGGGCTGCCTCTTCTCTTTTTCACTAAGGCCCATCATGGCCCATTTAGCTCCCGGGGGGTTCCGGTAACCTTCCCGGTACTCCGGTAAAATCCCGATTTCACCCGGAACACTTCCGATATCCAAACATAGGCTTCCAATATATCAATCTTTATGTCTCGACCATTTCGAGACTCCTCGTCATGTCCGTGATCACATCCAGGACTCTGAACAACCTTCGGTACATCAAAATGCATAAACTCATAATATAACTGTCATCGTAACCTTAAGCGTGCGGACCCTATGGGTTCGAGAACAATGTAGACATGACCGAGACATGTCTCCGGTCAATAACCAATAGCGGGACCTGGATGCCCATATTGGCTCCTACATATTCTACGAAGATCTTTATCGGTCAGACCGCATAACAACATACGTTGTTCCCTTTGTCATCGGTATGTTACTTGCCCGAGATTCGATCGTCGGTATCCCATACCTAGTTCAATCTCGTTGCCGGCAAGTCTCTTTACTCGTTTTGTAATACATCATCCCGCAACTAACTCATTAGTTGCAATGCTTGCAAGGCTTATGTGATGTGCATTACCGAGAGGGCCCAGAGATACCTCTCCGACAATCGGAGTGACAAAACCTAATCTCGAAATACGCCAACCCAAGATGTACCTTTGGAGACACCTGTAGTACTCCTTTATAATCACCCAGTTACGTTGTGACGTTTGGTAGTACCCAAAGTGTTCCTCCGGTAAACGGGAGTTGCATAATCTCATAGTTATAGGAACATGTATAAGTCTGAAGAAAGCAATAGCAACATACTAAACGATCGGGTGCTAAGCTAATGGAATGGGTCATGTCAATCAGATCATTCTCTTAATGATGTGATCCCGTTAATCAAATAACAACTCATTGTTCATGGTTAGGAAACATAACCATCTTTGATTAACGAGCTAGTCAAGTAGAGGCATACTAGTGACACTTTGTTTGTCTATGTATTCACACATGTATTATGTTTCCGGTTAATACAATTCTAGCATGAATAATAAACATTTATCATGATTATAAGGAAATAAATAATAACTTTATTATTGCCTCTAGGGCATATTTCCTTCACCGCAGTCCATAAGGACTCGTGTGAGATGGTATCCGTTTATTATTGGGTCTAACACCAAGGCAGCCAATCCTTGATGCCGGATGCTTGTCGGGTGATCCCTGCGATCAAAAGTGATCGGGCAGGCCAACCAGGGGTTGAGCTTAGGGGTGACAGGCTCTACGGCGCCTATGTCTCAAAGTGCATGTTTGCTTCTCCTCTCCGTCACGTGGATCATGTTTACTGTTTTAACCTCTGGTGGGAACTTTTTCTGTTCTCCAATGCTTTGTTGGCAAGGTTCGTCCTCGTCTTCGCTTGGTGTCTCCCTCCCCTTGTGTTCGACGTTTAGCTTACTGGCCTGCTTGAAGACCCATCATTCTCTGTGGGTGTGGTTTGCAGGTTTATCGGGGGTGCCATGAATCTGACATAGTTTGTCTAGAATCCTGTTTAGGCTGGATGGTCCATCTCTGCTACCTTTGAAAGGCTTTTTCTGCTGACCTGGTCGAGAGCCCCTGAATCCAGCGTTTACCGCCGTATTATCTGGGCTATCTTCTTTATTTCGACGCTTGTTTTTACTGCTTCGTGGTTTTCCATTGCCATCTATGACTTCGGATGTGCTTGGATCGCTGGTGCTACTGCAGGCTAACCAGCTATCTTCGCCCGCGCAAAAGCGGGTCATGAGGCTTGTTAGGGCTGCCATTGTTCTCAGTTTTTCTTGGCCGAGGTGTCTGGCGAGCCATTCGTCTCAGACACTGTGCTTGAAAGCTGCTAAGGCTTCGGCGTTCGGGCAGTCGACGATTTGGTTCTTCGTAGTGAGAAACCTGTTCCAAAGCTTTCGGGCTGACTCTCCAGGCTGTTGAGTTATATGACTTAAATCGTCTGCATCCGGAGGTCGGACATAGGTCCCTTGAAAATTAGCCCGAAAAGCATCCTCGAGCTCCTCCCAACTTCCAATTGAATTTTTAGGGAGGCTTTTCAGCCAGTGCCGAGCTGGTCCTTTAAGCTTGAGGGGCAAGTACTTGATGGCGTGGAGATCGTCTCCGCGGGCCATATGGATATGGAGGATAAAGTCCTCGATCCAGACCCCAGGGTCTGTGGTCCCGTCGTATGCCTCTATGTTCACTGGTTTGAATCTTTCTGGAAATTCGTGGTCCAACACCTCATCGGTGAAACATAGGGGGTGTGCGACACCCCTATATTTGGATGTATCATGGCGTTCGGACGGTTGTAGTATTCGGTTTTGATTTTGTGCCGGAGCGCGCTTCCTAGATCCATAAATGGATCTAGTCATACTGGATTTTTGGCGCAAGTCTTCACGTAGATCGTGTGTTGACTTATGTGCGACCTTGTTAGCCGCTCTATCGTGGCCACAAGGTGGTTGATCCGGCCGGTTGGCCGTATTATTTTTCGGCTGTGTGGGCTCTAAGGCCTCATCGTCGAATTCAGGTAATAGCTTGCGCTTACGATAGCTCTTTGTGTGGTAACTTCCACCGTACTTTTCTTCGTTGTCGAGCACTTTGTTCCACCTGCTGTTGAGCGTATTTTGTGCGGCCTTAAGCCTTTGCTTCTGCTTCTTCAGACTCCTCGCTGTGGCAATAAGCCTTCTGCAGAGGTTCTCTTGTTCCAAGTGCGTTTCCAGGATGATGTGTGCATCTTCGTCCGGACTGCTTTCCTCCCCTGAGGGGGTTTGATGAGGTTTATCCTCGGCGTCGCCGTGTTCGGACATCGGATCCGTACTATGTTCGCCGTTTGCAGTTTCATCGTGCTCCGCTGCTGGGTCGATGTGGTCGTCGTTTCCTTTGGAGTCGACTGGAGTGTTATTTTCTCTTGCGTTGTTATCGCTGTTTTTGCTATGGCGGGACTTAGAGCGGCGCCGCTGACGTCGGCGCTTGGCTTGCTTCTTGGAGGGGCCATCCTCCGCTATCTCATCACCATTGCCTTCTTTGGGGGTGTCCACCATGTATATATCATATGATGAGGTGGCGGTCCGGCGCCCTGTGGGCGGTGGTTCCTGTTCGTCTCCTCCATCTTTGTCCATACCGTTGATGTCTTCGGAGTCGAAGTCGAGCATGTTGGTTAAATCGTCGATAGTGGCTACTAAGTGGGTGGTGGGTGGGGAGCAAATTTCTTCGTCGTCCGCATCCCATCCTAGCCGGACATAGTTCGGCCAAGGTTCTCCTGACAAGGAGAGAGACCTTATTGAATTTAGCACGTCGCCAAAAGGTGAGTGTTGAAAGATATCTGCGGAGGTGAACTCCAAGATCGGTGCCCAATCGGATTCGATAGGCACAGACGCAGGCGGCTCGGAGTCCGTGGCTGAAGACGAATACAATGGTTTGGCAACACGTCTCTCGTAAGGGGTGAAGTCAGTATCCGGCTCTATCGCCACTGAGAGTGCGGTTTCCATGGCGGGGTCTATCCACCCGTCCTTGGATGGCGCAATTTGCCCTGGATTGAAGGCCAGAGTAGTTGCAGGTGTGATCTCCCAAACACTGTCCGACGGCAGAGCTAAATCATGCCCGTCGTGATCGTGCGGCGCACCTGACATGGGCTCGAATCCGTCGAAGATCAAGTCTCCGCGGATGTCGGCGGTGTGGTTTAAATTTCCAAACCTGACCTGATGGCCAGTGGCGTAGCTCTCGATCTGCTCCAGATGGCCAAGCGAGTTGGCCCGCGGTGCGAAGCCGCCGAATATGAAGATCTGTCCGAGGAGGAAAACCTCGCCCAGGACCGCATCGTTACCGATGATCGATGGAGCCATCCAGCCTTACAGTGATGGCACAGTGGAACTCTCAATGAAAGCACCAATGTCGGTGTCAAAACTGGCAGATCTCGGATAGGGGGTCCCAAACTGTGCGTCTAAGGCGGATGGTAACAGGAGGCAGGGGACACGATGTTTACCCAGGTTTGGGCCCTCTCAATGGAGGTAATACCCTACGTCCTGCTTGATTGATCTTGATGATATGAGTATTACAAGAGTTGATCTACCACGAGATCGTAGAGGGTAAACCCTAGAAGCTAGCCAATGGTATGATTGTATCTTGTCCTACAGACTAAACCCTTCGGTTTATATAGACACCGGAGGGGGCTTGGGTTACACAAAGTCGGTTACAAGGGAGGAGATCTACATATTCGTATTGCCAAGCTTGCCTTCCATGCCAAGGAGAGTCCCATCCGGACACGGGACGAAGTCTTCAATCTTGTATCTTAATAGTCCAACAGTCCGGCCAAAGGATATAGTCCGGCTATCCGGAGACCCCCTAATCCAGGACTCCCTCACTTCCAAAAATAACTTCTCCAGAAGGTTTCATTCCGTTTCGACTCCGTTTGATATTCCTTTTCTTCGAAACACTGAAACAAGGGAAAAAACAGGAACTGACACTGGGCTCCGGGTCAATAGGTTAGTCCCAAGAATAATATAAAAGTGTTTAATAAAGCCCATAAACATCCAAAACACATAATATAATAGCATGGAACAATCAAAAATTATAGATACGTTGGAGACGTATCAGCATCCCCAAGCTTAATTCCTGCTCGTCCTCGAGTAGGTAAATGATAAAAACACAATTTTTGATGTGGAATGCTACCCAACATATTTATCCATGTAATCTTCTTTATTGTAGCAAGAATATTCAGATCCGTAAGATTCAAGATAAAAGTTTAATATTGACATAAAAATAATAATGCTTCAAGCATACTAACTAAGCAATCATGTCTTCTCAAAATAACATGGCCAAAGAAAGTTCATCCCTACAAAATCATATAGTTTGGGCATGCTCCATTTTCGTCACACAAGAATGCTCTCATCATGCACAACCCCGATGACAAGCCAAGCAATTGTTTCATACTTTAGTAATCTCAACCTTTTCTCAACTTTTACGCAATACATGAGCGTGAGCCATGGATATAGCACTATGGGTGGAATAGAATATAATGAGGGGGTTATGTGGGGAAGACAAAAAGGAGAAAGTCTCACATCGACGCGGCTAATCAATGAGCTAGGGAGATGCCCATTGACGGTGTCCTGGACCAGGGGGTACTCACCACGTCGTCTCCCGATCTGTTAGATTGGGCCGAGGACCCCCATGGCCGTATACTCATGGGCCAGTTCGGACAGCTGCCACATACAAGGAAGATTCCACAAGACTTGGCGATCAAGACAAGGACTCCTCCCCACCGGCGTATTCGGCTAGGACTCATGTTATCCTAGGCCTCTGGTGCATTATATAAACCGAGGCGAGGCTAGTCGATAGATCATATACATACAATCATACCATAGGCTAGCTTCTAGGGTTTAGCCTCTCCGATCTTGTGGTAGATCAACTCTTGTAATACCCATATCATCAAGAATAAATCGAGCAGGACGTAGGGTTTTACCTCCATCAAGAGGGCCCGAACCTGGGTAAAACATTGTGTCCCCTGCCTCCTGTTACCATCCGCCTTAGACGCACAGTTCGGGACCCCCTACCCGAGATCCGCCGGTTTTGACACCGACATTGGTGCTTTCATTGAGAGTTCCGCTGTCTGATCGGCAAAAGGATCGATGGCTCGTCTGCAGGTCAACTGCGATGCCGGCATCTTCGTTGCCGGCTCGACTGGTCACATTGGCTCGATCGAGGACCGTGCTCCATCTCCGATCGTCATGTTCAGATGAGGGCCTTCATCAACATCAACTCCGATCTCTATCAAGATCATGGAGGTATCATCCATGGAGCTCGGGGGCTCAACGTCAACATTGCCCTCAAGCGACCGTGCTGTTTTTCCAAACAGCAAACTTGTATCCGCTGCCACCACCTCTTAGAGCATCACTTTGACGATCCCTTCGGTGGAATTGTGCAGAATTGAGTCTACAACATCCATGCAAAATTTCGTCGAGTTCCGATGGAGGAATCTCCGACAATCTACAATATACCGGAGCCCTGTCAAATCTGGAAGGGAATCTGGACGAGTTTAGGGCGTGTCTCTAGATCCTAGCTCGGAGGTCCTTTGTAAGATCCAACTGTTCATCTACTACGGAAGTCCCATATCTACCACCCCTCCAAATTTCATCTCGATCCGACGGTTCAAACTCTGGGAACCTTTCGATGAGTGGATCAATTTTCGGATCCGTTTTCTGCGCGAATACGGATCCGACCCGAATTCATGTTTCTTTATGAACGTGACATAGGACAACCTTTTTAGAGGAATTCTCTTCTAGGGTATTGTGCGTTGTTTTTAAACATGCACCCGTAAATTTTTAAGCCTCCCCTGAGGTCGCCTTCATCATCATGCTGGTGTCAAACCAGTCCGGCGATATTGCTCCAAGGCTGCCGACCTGTGCTAGACACGTCGTCACTTTGTTGAGACGAGCTCAACTTCTTCGGATCATCATCTCGGCAAGACGAACAAGAGTCCGGCATCGCAAAGGATAAATCATCACCAACATCGCCGCCCCACGGATTACATGGAGCGGGCATACCGGCATCGCCGCACGGTCACTTCATCAAGCCGGCATCGACCACGTCACGACCTGCATTGGCAGGGCCGCACTATTGCTTCTTCAAGCTGGTGTCCATCACGCCGACCTACTTCGACTCATCGGCTGACATCAGACTTCGACATCTCGGCTGGACCGGGGGCTTCGCCATCTCTTCATCAACGTACTCCGGAGACTTCGGCATCACTAGCCGACCAGCTCCGTCACGTTAGCTGTACCGAGAGCTTTGCCTCGGCGAGCCAACCTTTGCCAGCATCGCCATACCGTTGCTTTATCGCCCATCAGGCAATGGGTGTGCGGATCGAGTCCCAATTTTGGGAATCACCTTGCTTCGGATTGCTACAACAAATAAACCAGGTGCTATTAATCCAAGTATTTTTTGCTTGTTTGGGTTTATTTTTCCCAAGGAATTATTACTCTGGTTTGTCCATCATCTGTACACAGGTCTATCAAATGATGGCCGCATTAACTACAGTCGCTTGGTGGTTTAGTCAGTTTCCGTACATTGTCCGGCGAACGCCGCATCCGGAACTCGGACCGACCTGTGAATTCAAACTTTGCCACGCCTTTACCGCATCACGCCGACGCCCTGCATCGACATTGACTTCGGCGCCAGGCCATTTTTCTTTTATTACTCACTTTGCATAAATTATTTATTATGCAACAATTTTTTAATTATTATTATTACTATTATCTCCAGTTTGCACTATTTTTTGTGCACAGGAAAATGATCCGGGGACTTCGGTGTCACTTTGCCGGTCTGCATTGACCGTGCTATGTCACCACTTCGGCGTGTCGAGCTCTCCGCTCCGCCACCTCGGGACTAGCTTGGGGGATGGAACCTTGTTCCGTATCAACCTCGGACCGCGTCATCAATGCTGAACACATTAACGAGCTAAGTCGCTTTCATGCTCAAAGTTTTAATTTTTAACTTGTGTTCGGTTCGACCTAGCATTATACTTTTTTGGAAAAAAGTTGCTCGTAAAAAATTTCCTTGCCCAAACTTTGTTTGTGACATGCATATTCAAATACCCTGTTTATTTGGGGGCTTCCTTTATGAAGCTTTTCCTCTTGCATATGATTATACTTGTACAGCTTCGTTCCTTGTTCATGTATTACGCCACAATATGCACCATATTGACTTAAGCGATTTGCAAGCTGGGTTGCCTGGCTCCTGTGCTTACCCCTACATTCCCGATTGTCGGCTAGGGAGTAAAGGGAGCACCTTTGCGATTGTCACGACCGGGTCCTCCAAGCTCTGACCTCAGACTGGGTGAAGCCGAAAGCTAGCGCTCTTATTGTTTTCAATCATGGTCGGCACACAACGGAACTCATGAGTACAAAAAATCTATTGCACAAGTCTCATAGCAATAATGAGCACCGAAGAAAGATATCGGTGGGTGTACTATTTTCTTCGAAGATGCTTCTTAGACTTCGTCTGTAATATAGCATAAGTTCCCTGAGCGCGTTTTGTCTGTTACAGCCTTATGCCCGGTTGCCTGGTTATCGGAAACACTATCGATATTCGTGACAGGTGGAGTACATAACACTTTTTGGTCCTTGACCGAAGAGGGAGAAGCCGACGGTTGGTTAAGACGCGTTTAAAGTTCGATTGAACAAAGATATGATATAAGTACTTCGGTACATACAATCATTATACATAAAATTCTTTTACCCAAGTCACTTGGGGGCTCTTAAAATTTATATGAGCTATTTTATAGTAAATGTGTTTTCTTCTTGGTCGTTGCAAAGTATTTTTCTATCGCTCCTTTTTCGACGTGAGTGTGTGGTCAATAGCCGGATAACCCATTTTCTCTCTAGTGACCGCTCGAGTTTAGTTCGCTAAACTGGTCTAACGAGAAGCACTCTGCCTTTGGGATAGGAGGCTGCAGCTGTAGGCTGACCCGCTTGAAGTCTTGAGATCGGATGTGTAATATTAATGCACGACAGAAGCGCAATTTTTTTCCCGAATTTTCGGATTGGCACCGAACACTTGATCTTGTTCGGACGTCAAGTTTTTACTGATGTTTTTTTGGTTTTCCAAGTTTATGGCACTTTTAAACTATTTGTGTGTTTCCAGCACAAGTCTCACAGTGCAATGCCGAACACCTTTATAGATTCGGCAAAAACATTCTCGGATCTCACTGTATATGCATTGGTTTCAAATTGTGTCTTCGGTCAATAGTTGGGTTGCCCGGCTCCTGCGCTTGCCTCCTACGTCCCGCTTTGTTCTGCTAGCTGTGCAAAGAGAGAACCACTGCGATTGTGCTTCCAGCTCACATGGTTAAGCACCTCAATGGAGAAAGCCGAAAACTGACTGTCACAATAAGCGTAAACTGGTCAGCAATCCAATGACGATGTTAAATGACTGGCCATTAATAACATTGGCCTAAGTGTTTACGGCTTGACCTCGACTGTCGCCAAACACTACCGGGGGCTATTAACTGGCCTCCCAAACTAAATCCTCGATATTTTGCTCTTACATTAGAGCTGAGGTTTCATGATCATGCTTAGCATGACAACCCAAAGAAAGGAACCGATAGCGGGACTATTTTCTTTGGAAGACATTTCTTATGTTAAACAGTAATATAACATATCTCTCTACGTACCTTTGTTTATAAAACCGTATGGCCAGATTGCCTTGTTTGTCATAAATCTTTGCCCTCATAAATGCTTTATAAAGTAGGACAAACACTCCTCGGCTACTAGCCGAGGAGGTGGAAGACGATGGTCGGTCAACAAAGTTTTGTACAATGCGGATCCGAGCATTAATGATGTAAAGTACTTGGATACATAGAGTCATTACACATAATTTGTGATTTTACTATGGATATCGATCCTTAATTCGGCCACCCGTGCCCGCATTAAGGCTCGGGGGCTACTGGGCTTCGGGCTTATTATTTACAAATATTAAAGGGGCACATCGATCCCCTGATCTGGTGTTGCCACCCGACCAGTGTCTCGGGGGCTACTGCATTGCCTGTCCAATGCAGAAAATTTTAAAGTGCAATACAGTTTCCGAGGAGATTATGATCCTCAGGTTGGTCGGCCGCACCCAACCTGAGTCTCGAGGACTGAGCATGCCACTTTTTGTATCCCTAAGTATTCTCCCGAGCTAGGACTTGATCCTCAGGCCGATTTTGCAAATCAACCTGAGTCTCAGTGGCTACTGGGATTAGTGGTCTTACATCATCCTTCAAGTGCATCTTGGGTTTTAAACGGATACACATGCTAAGGGTTACTGGCTATATATCTCGGCAGAGAATAAATTGCACCAATCAAAAATATTGACAAAAAATTGGCCCATAGTCAGGGTGGTGCACCACCTCAGAAGCAGTCCGGCATAAAGCTCGGGCGCTAGTGGCTGGCTCCATAGAGAGCATTTCCAGCATTAAGCTCGGCTAAACTCCTTCAACATTTTTGGACCAAGATGATCTACGACATCTTGGATATAGTCCGGCATTGGAGCTTGGACAGAGTCCGGCGTTGGAGCTCGGATACATTTCGGTGTTAGAGCTCGGAAGCAGTCCGACATTGGTGCTCGGCTACAAAAGATACCTCGAATGCAGTCCGGCGTTAGAGCTCGGACGCAAGAGGACACTGCCTCCCGGGAACAACTTCAAACCCGAGGTGTGGCATAAAAATAACAAGGCATTGATAAGGCCGGAAACTTAAAGGGGCTCCTCGGATACCCGACGCGTAAACTCGTTTAATGCATTTCGGCGATCCTCAAGATCGAAGATGAGAAGATTTGTTGAACCAATTTTCAAGACCAACGACCAAAGATGAAGAATAGTTCGGAAGTACCGAGGAGCGTCCCCAACTTGAAGACCGGTTCAGGGGGCTACTGACGGTGTCCTGGACTAGGGGGTACTCACCACGTCATCTCCCAATCTGTTAGATTGGGCCGAGGATCCCCATGGCCGTCTACTCATGGGCCAGTTCGGACAGCTGCCGCATACAAGGAAGATTCCACAAGACTTGGTGATCAAGACAAGGACTCCTCCCCACCGGCGTATTCGGCTAGGACTCTTGTTATCCTAGGCCTCTAGTGCATTATATAAACTGAGGCCAGGCTAGTCGATAGATCATATACATACAATCATACCATAGGCTAGCTTCTAGGGTTTAGCCTCTCTGATCTCATGGTAGATCAACTCTTGTAATACCCATATCATCAAGAATAAATCGAGCAGGACGTAGGGTTTTACCTCCATCAAGAGGGCCCGAACCTGGGTAAAACATTGTGTCCCCTGCCTCCTATTACCATCCGCCTTAGACGCATAGTTCGGGACCCCCTACCCAAGATCCGCCGGTTTTGACACCGACACCCATCAATTGATGTCAATGCAAGGAGTAGGGATTGCCATGCAACGGATGCACTAGAGCTATAAATGTATGAAAGCTCAACAAAAGAAACTAAGTGGGTGTGCATCCAACTTGCTTTCTCACGAAGACCTAGGGTACTTGAGGAGGCCCATTATTGGAATATACAAGCCAAATTCTATAATGAAAATTTCCCACTAGTATATGAAAGTGACAACATAAGAGACTCTCTATCATGAAGATCTTGGTGCTACTTTGAAGCACAAGTGTGGTAAAAGGATAGTAACATTGTCCCTTCTCTCTTTTTCTCTCATATTTTTTTTGGGCCTTCTCTTTTTTTGGGACAATGCTCTATTAATGATGATCATCACACTTCTATTTATTTACAACTCAAAGATTACAACTCGATAATAGGACAAGATATGACTCTATATGAATGCCTCCGGCGGTGTACCGGGATTGCGATGAATCAAGAGCGACATGTATGAAAAATTATGAACGGTGGCTTTGCCACAAATACGATGTCAACTACATGATCATGCAAAGCAATATGACAATGATGATGCATGTCATAATAAATGGAACGGTGGAAAGTTGCATGGCAATATATCTCGGAATGGCTATGGAAATGCCATAATAGGTAGGTATGGTGGCTGTTTTGAGGAAGATATAAGGAGGTTTATGTGTGAAAGAATGTATCATATCACGGGGTTTGGATGCACCGGCGAAGTTTGCACCAACTCTCAATGTGAGAAAGGGCAATGCACGGTACCAAAGAGGCTAGCAATGATGGAAGGGTAAGTGAGGGAGTCCTGGATTAGGGGGTCTCCGGACAGCCGGACTATATCCTTTGGCCGGACTGTTCGACTATGAAGATACAAGATTGAAGACTTCGTCTCGTGTCCGGATGGGACTTTAGTTGGCGTAGAAGGCAAGCTAGGCAATACGGATATGTATATCTCCTCCTTTGTAACCGACCTTGTGTAACCCTAGCCCCCTCCGGTGTCTATATAAACCGGAGGGTTTTAGTCCGTAGGACAACATACAATCATACCATAGGCTAGCTTCTAGGGTTTAGCCTCTTCGATCTCGTGGTAGATCAACTCTTGTACTACTCATATTATCAAGAACAATCAAGCAGGACGTAGGGTTTTACCTCCATCAAGAGCGCCCGAACCTGGGTAAAACATCGTGTCCCCTGCCTCCTGTTACCATCCGCCTTAGACGCACAGTTCGGGACCCCCTACCCGAGATCCACCGGTTTTGACACCGACATTGGTGCTTTCATTGAGAGTTCCACTGTGCCGTCGTCGTAAGGAAGGATGCCTTGTCTCGTTGTTAAAACCAACATTACCGCCGGGGGAGCCCTGGCTGTCGGCCAAACTCTCCGGCTAGGCAGTTTCAACATGACCGCCCATTCAGCTGCTGCACCGATGATGACTTCTTGGGTCATCGAAAACAACCTCCACGTCGGCTTGGAATTTGCCGAGCAGATGGATCCAATGGAGCTCTCTTCCTTAAACGAGCTCTTGGATCGCATCGCCGCCCTGGGAGTCGCTACGGACTATGATCAGATTGGGCTTAAACCCGATCAAAGGGAGATTAAATCTCCACCGGTCACCCATCATATTGCGGTGGTGGAGGAACAATGCGGCGATTTTTCCTCTATCTTGAGGACATGTTCGGATTCCTGAGCTCTCCGAGCCGGATACCCGTTTACGGGAGGACATCACCCAAGCCTTGAACCTAGAGTCAGGCAGCGGGCCGGACTTATCGGGCAACATCCCGGAATCCGAACTTCCAAGATTGGAAACTCCTCGGCCCCTGGGTCTCAGATCGGGTAAGGGTTCGGACTCAAATCCACCCACCCACCCAGACATAAACGATCTTTCCCACATCAGGCAAGAGCCCCATGAAACAGTACATCATTATTGGGCCAGATTCCTCCTTGTGATGAACAAGGTTAAGGACTGTCGCGAGGAAGACGCGGTCTCATTTTTCTGCAATAATTGCACGGACAAGGGAATCCTTAATGCCTTAAGTCGCCGTGACATATCACGCTTCGCTGACTTGGCGTCCATAGTACGAAAGTACTGTGCGATGGAAAGCGCCTGGAAAACCGAAATGAAATTTTGGGATAATCCGACTCCAAATATACACCCAGTCCGAAGTAAAAGGGTGCACTATCATAAGACACCCGAGTTAATTACAAAGAAGCAAAAATCCTCTACAGGGCGTGGAACCGTATTGGAGGGATGGCTCAACGGACCCTACAAAATTCATAGTACAGCGGATACCATACCAACACACAGCCTTAGAGCATGTTGGGTACTCCGGCAGGTGGCCAAAAGTGGTGAGTATCTTCTCACCCCAGATGCCACAAAGCACCATCCCGGGGATAACAATACGGTATTAACAGTCTTCGAAACCTTCGCATCAAATAATAGGCGCAAGCGAACACTCCGCAGCCTTGCCAAAATCTGCCACGTGGCAGCAATAAATCCATGGAGTGACACGACTATTACCTTCAATGCCAGTGACGAACCTAAATTCCGAACAGCCCGAGCACCAGCTGCACTGGTCCTCAGTCCAATTGTGGACAGCTTTCGACTCACCAAAGTACTCATCGACGGCGGCAGTGGATTGAACCTCATCTATGAGGAAACTCTTCAAAAAATGTAAATAGACTGGAACCGCATTGAGCAAAGCAGCACAACCTTCAGAGGAATCATCCCCAGTCGGGAAGCACGCTGTGCAGGGAAAATCACACTAGATGTGGTATTCGGCACGCCGGAGAACTATAGGTCCGAAGAAATTACATTCCAAGTGGCCCGTTCAGTAGTGGATACCACGCCCTTTTAGGGCGGGAGGCGTTCACGATCTTCCAAGCCATACCCCATTATGGGTACATGCAGCTCAAAATGCCCGGGCCCAACAGAATCATCACTCTCGCTAGTGATCCGGACACAGCACTCCGCACCGAAAACAAAAACAGCTGTATTGGCCCTCGAGGCATTATCCGAAGCCCTTTCAGCCGAGGAATTAACTGCGCTACACTCCACAGTGGACAGGGACGACGTGATACTTGACAAGAGATCCAAGTCCACCTCTTTTAAACCAGCGGATGAAATAGTCAAATTCCAAGTCCACCCAATGGACCCTACAAAAATAGCCTCCATCGGGGCACAATTAAAACCCGTCGTGGACGCCGCACTACGAGAGTTCCTGCGCGAGAATTGGGACATATTTGCCTGGCACCCCTCAGACATGCCAGGAATCCCACGGAGGCTGGCCGAGCACAGCCTCAATATTCTAAAGGGATTCAAGCCGGTCAAGCAGACTCTTTGGCGTTTCTCTGAACCTAAGAGACAAGCTATGGGAGAGGAACTAGCCAAGTTATTGGAGGCTGGATTCATTAGAGAAATAAAACACCCGGACTGGCTAGCAAACTTGGTGATGGTACCAAAGAAGGACAAATCTTGGCGTCTATGTGTCGATTTCAAGGACCTCAACAAGGCTTGCCCAAAGGATCCCTTCCCCCTCCCCCGCATTGATCAAATTATCGATGCTACCGCAGGACACGATTCGTTGTGTTTCCTCGACGCATACTCCAGCTACCACCAAATCAAGATGGCGGAGTCCGACCAAGCCGCAACGGCATTTATCACACCATACGGCCCCTTCTGTTTCAACACAATGCCTTTTGGGCTCAAAAACGCCGGTGCAATGTACCAGCGCATGATTCAGACATGTCTGGAGAAACAGATCGGCAAAACAGTAGAGGCATACGTAGATGATGTGGTCATCAAAACCAAACACGTTGACTCTCTAATAGACGACTTGAGGCTCACATTCGACAACCTCCGAAATACGACATCGAGCTCAATCCGGAAAAATGCGTTTTCGGCGTACCAACCGGAAAGCTCCTAGGTTTCATTGTCTCCAGTAGAGGAATTGAAGCAAATCCGGCAAAAATCCGAGCTCTGTCACAGTTGGCTATCCCAACGGACCTCAAACAAATCCAGAAATTAACCGGATGTGTGGCATCTCTAAGCCGCTTTATCTCCCGCTTAGGAGAAAAGAATTACCCCTTTATCGCCTCCTTCGGCGCACCGAATACTTCGAGTGGAAGGACGCTGCCACAGCCGGATTGGAAGAAATAAAAGCCATACTGGCAACCAACCCAATCCTAGCCGCGCCAAACATCGGCGAACCAATGCTGTTCTACATTGCGTCAACTCATCAGGTTGTAAGCGCAGTGCTCGTCGTCGAACGAGAAGCGGACGGACATAAATTCCCCCTTCAAAAGCCGGTATATTATGTATCCACTATCCTCACTCCATGCAAATCACGATACCCACATTATCAAAAGATAGCCTATGCGGTATTCATGGCATCCCGGAAGCTGCGACACTACTTTCAAGAGTGTTCAATTACAGTAGCCTCAGAAGTGCCACTTATTGATATTATAAACAACCGCGACGCCACGGGCCGGATTGCCAAATGGGCCATTGAGCTCCTCCCGTTCGACATAACATACAAACCCCGGCGAGAAATTAAATCGCAAGTATTGGCCGACTTTGTCGCCAAATGGACGGAAGCCGAACTCGCTAAAGAGTACAGCGCATACTCCAATTGGATCATGCACTTCGACGGCTCCAAAATGCTGGCTGGTCTGGGGGCTGGCGTCGTCTTGACGTCCCCAACCGGAGATACAGTTCAATACGTACTACAGATACTGTATACAGACTCCAACAACGCAGCCGAATACGAAGCCCTGTTACATGGTCTCCGGATGGCAGTTTCCATGGGTATTCAACGCCTGGAGGTGCGTGGGGATTCGAACCTCGCAATATCCCAAATAAATGGAGACTTCGATGCCAAGGATCCGAAGATGGCGGCCTATCGCAATGCCGTCCTAAAGATGTCAGCTCGATTCGAGGGGCTCGAATTTCACCATGTGGCCCGGGAAAACAATCAGGCGGCGGATATCCTCGCCCGCATCGGCGCAAAACGCGATGCGATCCCCCCAACATCTTTTTGGAAAGGTTGTTTAAGCCATCCATGGTATGGGAAGGGGACACCGGTAAAAATAGTCCGGACCCGACCAAAATGCTCGATACCGAACACTCCGACATAATCGTAGGCTCTGCCACCGAAATAACACCTTCAGCCCGCGTAATAATGGCCATCATCGCCCCGTGGACAGAACCATTCCTGGCCTACCTAACTATGCAGGAACTTCCCGAGGACCAAAATGAGGCACGCTGCATAGTGCGGCGATCTAAAGCCTACAGGGTCCATGAGGGAGAGCTGTATAAAAAAAGCACTACCGGAGTCCTTTAAAGGTGCGTCTCCGAAGAGGAAGGGCGGAAACTTTTGGCAGAAATTCACGCCGGACTCGGTGGCCACCACGCCGCAGGCTTGGCCCTTGTAAGCAAGGCCTTCCGTACATGTTTCTATTGGCCGACGACCTGGGTAGATGCACAGGACTTGGTCCAACGTTGCGTCGGTTGCCAGCTTTTTGCAAACCAAAGCCACATGCCACCCACCGCCCTCCAAACAATCCCCATTACCTGGCCCTTCGCGGTCTGGGGGCTTGACATGGTTGGACCCCTTAAAGGGGGAACCCATAAGAAAAAATACTTACTGGTCATGGTGGTTAAATTTGCCAAATGGATAGAAGCCAAACCTGTTAAAACGGCCGAATCCGGACCGGTGATAGACTTCATATCCGGGGTTGTACACCATTATGGCGTCCCCCACAACATCATCACTGACAACGGCACGAACTTTACGGCCGACGAGGTAAAACTCTGGTGCAGCAAAATGGGCATCAAGCTCGATTACGCTTCTGTCTATCACCCACAAACCAACGGCCAAGTTGAGCGAGCAAATGGTCTTATCATGAGCGGCATCAAACCCAGATTAGTGCGGTCCTTAAAGGAGTCTAACACGCACTGGGTAGAGGAGCTCGACTCCATACTCTGGGGGCTGCGGACCATGCCGAATCGTACTATCGGACACACACCCTTCTTTATGGTGTACGACGCAGAGGCGGTTCTGCCCTGCGACATAATTCATGACTCACCTCGAGTGCACATGTACGAAGAAAGAGAAGCCGAGCTCGATCGGCAGGACAGTCTGGACACCATGTAGGAGGAGCGCGATGTGGAAAAAGCCCGTTCCGCATTCTATCAGCAACAGGCTCGAAGATACCAAAGAAGAGAAGTACGGGCCAAAACTTATAACGTTGGCGAGCTAGTTCTACGCTTGCCGGAGAAGAAAAAGACCAAGCTCGAGCCCAAATAGGAAGGTCCCTTCATTATTGATCAAGTTCTGACCGGTGGAGCGTACCGTCTGCGGGATGCATCGAATAATCGACTTGAGCCGAACCCATGGAACGCGGCCAAGCTCCGAAGATTCTACGCCTAGTGCCGGACTCTATGTTCATCTCCTTCCTTTGTCCATTTTTTGCATATACATTATCTGTCTTTTTTCTCTTTCTTTCTTTTGTTCTTTCTCAAGGCCTTCAAGGGCCAACTTGTGCCTTGCTTGCACATTATTGATGCGCTAACCACGCTCATTATACCTGGGGGCTTCTTACACAGAAGCTTAATTATTTATCTGGGCTTCATGCCCCGCACATGTGTTATTCTTCCGCATGTACCTTTTCTTCGTCATTATAGGCATCGATATGACTTAAGTTTTGGCCAAGCTGGGTTGGCTGGCTCTTGTATTTATGCCCTACGTTCCCGTTAATTTGGCTAGGGCATAAGGGGAGCACCTCTGCGATTGTTACTGTCGGGTCAGCCGGATGTGTACCTCAGACTGGGTGAAGCCGAAAGCTAGCGTTCGTAAGGGAATATTTAGTCGGTGAACAAAAGATAATTTTTATTTATTTCCATATGTGCCCCAGATGTTTTTGCCTGCGTCTCCTCTCATAGTCCGGACATGCACTTTAGTGCATGCGTACCTAGGGAAAGGAACCCTTAACAGAACTATTCTCCCTAGAAGATGTGTCTTACTACCCATGTAATATAACATAACTAGTTGGGTACTGGTCTGTTCAAGCACTAATGACCCCTATGCCTGGTTTCAACGCATACCCCGGTTCTTATATAACTGAGCGGGTATTCGGATACACTCCGGACTATAGGGTCCCGAGGTTGAAGCGAAAAGGTCCGCCATGACAAATGATTTACAACGCGGCTAGAAGGCATTATACATGTCACTTTAATTACATAGTCATGTAGACTGACTAAATTCCTCTTCTATACCATCCAATAGGCTGTCTAGCCTACAATCCTGTTCGGAATACTTTGCGGCTAATTCTACTTGCCCATACACTAAGCTAACGGGGATTTCTTTCCCATCGGGCCCCACAGGTCCGACCTCGGCCATGTGGTTTGGGTAAGCCTTGGTATACCGCGTCTTCACCATGGCCCAGGCTTCCCTGGCACCTTGACGGCAGGCCGATATCTTCCATAATCGGAAGCGCTGCCGTGCTCCCTTGAGCTTCTCCGCAAGCTCTCCAATGCCTGCTGGTAGGGAGACGGATGGCCACAAGGCCTGGGCAATACATTGCATCACCTGCCGAACTTGTTCGTGGAGTTGTGAGAGCTCAGGTAGAAGATCACCCGCAGACCCGGCCATCTCCTCCACGGGACGACCCATCAGCAGACCTGCAGACATAACTCTGTTAGACGGCTTCTCCGCCGCACCCTTTTAAGGGTTTGTTCAAGCACTTAGTGAAAATGTCGCGTCGAAGCCGCTTATTCTCCTTCTCGGAGTCCGCAAGCTAAGCTCGAACATCTTTCAATTCTATGGTTAGCTTAGTATTGGCATCTTGGAGATTGTTTTTCTCCCGCCTGACCTTAGTCAGCACGCGTTCGCCAGCCTTTAGCTGTCGTACGACATGCTGGTCCTCCGGATTCTCTCCGGAGTCATCTGCAATATCTATTGTTAGATCTGCAGCCATGCTGCACGCTATATGGTACCTATCATTCTTTGAAACAAATGTTACCAGCTGGGGACTTTTCAGGTTCCTTCAATGCGGCAACGGCGGCCCGAAGTTGAGTCTTGCATTCCTCCAGCTCCTGTGACAGTCGAGTATTCTTCTCGGTAAGAACCTGCACAATAAATGATCCTTAAATCAGTTGTGCCAACTGTTTCAAGTCTCAGGGGCTACTGATACATATAATCGTCAGATTTGCTTACCCGTACATCCCTTACATACTGGTCCATGGCTTTGGCTAGACCATTTTGAGCAGCACGGAGGTACGCGTCTCCATAATTGAAGGCATCGAATGCCTCTGGTGAGAAGCAAGCATCATGGAGTATGGCCCGACGATGCCTATGATTCATGATGCTCTCCACTTTTGAATTTGTAGCGGACAGTCTATCCGCATCCTCTGTAGGAGGAGTATCCGGCGTCCGCCCCATGTTGGCTTCCTCCTCTATGTCCGGCCCTGGAGCCCGACTGGTGGAAGCATGATCGATAGCCTCGACAAACATATTCCGGCGAGCATTTTTTCTATTTAAGAAACATGGACGTCATTACATTTTGAGAAAGATGACAACCACGGAGCGGGGTTTTTTGTCATACCTCTGCACCGGTGTCTCCGTCCTGACCGCCTTCCTTTTTGGCCTACCCGGCCTCGGTGTCTCTTGTTTGCAAGTTGCTGCGGGTTCGGCACGGCGTCCCAAATGCCTTCCCTATAAAATACCATATGTATATGGTAGGTCAAGTGTCTAAAAGGGGATCCTAGTTTTTGGAGTTGGGATTTTGGTTTTTCTTACGTGCGACGCAGGGAGCAGTCCGGGATAGTCGGCCGTAATAGCCACCATGGCGTCATCACAGCTCAATTGATAGAACTGCCTGTCTATCAGCTCCACGAGTATGTCCGGATCTTCTTCGAGTCCGGGACCGAGGGCCCGGTCAGGGTCCTCTGGTTGTGGAGATGGGCAGTTGACCTCCCTTATGGCTTTTCGCAGTTCCTGCCGTAAAATGGCAAGGTGAGTACCTACGACAAAGAATGCGGGAAGAATGTGAGTAAGGAGATATAACTCACCCAGCTTGGAGGGTTGTACATGGAGAATCCATCCCGTGGCTTGATGCGGATGAACTCCTCTTCCTCTCCCTTGAACAACTCGGACATAATTTTTGCTAAAGCAGCAGCGGAGTCCGGACCCTTAAGCCCGCAACGGGTGGCATCATCTTCCCCATTAAAACACCACAGGGGGTGCCCTCGATATTGAAGTGGCTGCACTCCCCGCATTATGCATATTGACATAACCTCGATTACTGTCAATCCTGATTGAGCCAGTGCTTTAATCCGGTTCATCAGGTAAAGGACTTCTCCATTGTCTTCCTCCTGGGAGCTCCGTGGGCGCCAGCTTCGGCGTTTCTTCAAAGGAGCATTGTTGAACTCAGGAAGACCCTGCCGAACAGGGTCCAGAAGGGGGACGTCCTCCATATAAAACCATTCCGAAGGCCAGTCTTCGGACATCTTCTTCGGAGTACCAGACAGGTATCCGGTTTCGGCGATGCGCCATATTTCGGCTCCGCCCACTTGATAAAGTCACTACTAGGAAAATGGCTATAGATGGAATGGACACTAATGGCGCACCTGTCATGTGGTGCGCCACTACTATATAGCAGTGGCGCACCATGTGTGGTGCGCCATTAGTGTGGAAGACACTAATGGCGCACCTGGCACATGGTGCGCCACTAGTAACAATTTTTTTCCAAACATACTAATGGTGCATCACCGCACGGTGCGCCATTACTAGTGCTAACTAGTAATGGCGCACCGGCCACACAGTGCGCCACTACTGTTTTTTTTTTGCAAAACTACTAATGGAGCACTGTAGCATAGTGCGCCATTACTAGTTTAAACTAGTAATGGCGCACTGTGCCACGGTGCGCCATTAGATTTTTTTTTTGCAAAACTTCTAATGGCGCATCAGCAGCAGGTGCGCCATTAGTAACCAGGGTTACTAATGGCGCATTTGCAGGTGGTGCGCCATTAGTAACCTGGGACCAACAAGATATTTTGGATAACCCACCTACCCACTCACTTTCCCCACTTCATTCTCCACCTCCTCCTCCAAGCTTGTCTCAGCTGCCTCCACCTCCTCACCTCATTTGCACCATAGATTCATCCAAATTAAGTGGTTAAATTACCTTTTTTGATAGGTAAGTAAGGGGGAAAGCTATCTTTATGTTGTTCTCCCTCTCCAACAACGTGCACATGCACTTTTTGTGGCCTAGCTAGATCTATGTATGTTCGTGGTGTTGCGTATGTTTGTGGTGTTGCATATATGTTTGTGTTTGTAGGTACCGGTATTTGAAATGCGATAGTTGCCAATATTTTGCCGGAATGTTGTTTCATTTCCGTTTCGGCGAGAGTTTTGGCACGATGCATTCTTTTTGGTCCTATTTTTAGGGAAAGTCATGCCAAATTTTTTCTTGGTTCTAAAACATCGTTTTGCTCTACCCCGCAGGCGACCATGGTCCGCACGATGACCGAAGGCATCGTGAATAAGTTTTTGAGCTCCGCGAAGGCCGAGATGCTTCAAAAGAACGAGACGGAGATAAGATGTCCGTGTCGAAGATGCAAGCTGAAGAGCCTTATTGCGGACCCGGATTCCGGGCAGGTGCGGGACCACCTGCTCTTGTGTGGTTTCATGGATGGCTGTCGGTGGCAAGGTGATGAAGATTACTATGAAGTCGTTCATGGGGGCCGGGCAAGAAATGAGGAAGGGCAGCAAGACAACCACCGCGGCTCGGGCGGACGAGAAGACGAAGAATCTCCAGGACATGATCACGAGGTGATGCTGTACACAGTCACCATGTAGAAGATGTCGGACATGATGATGAGGAAGATGCCTGAGTAGACGAAGGGCATGATCATGAAGATGAAGATGCCGGCGGAGCAGACAACAATGGACCATCGATGGGCTGGGTGCAGGACCCTCATATTCAAGAGCTGCTTCTCAAGCAGACGGATAACGCAAGAGCTGCCGCCCAAGAGAAAGCCAAGCTGGATCAACTGGAGATAGACGCGGTTACTCCATTGTATGAAGGATGCAGGCCCGAGGATACCTGCCTGAAAGTAATGCTCATGGCTCTAGAGATGAAGGTAAAACACAAAATGACCGACGCATGCTTCGACGAGAACATGTCATTCTGGCACGAACGTCTTCCCAAGGGGAACAAGTGCCCGACCAGTTTTGAGGAGCCGATGAAAATCGTGTGTCCTCTAGATTTACTGCACGTGAAATACCATGTGTGCATGAACAATTGCATCATTTATCGGGACGAGCACGCGGAGTCTACCATATGTCCGGTGTGCGGCGTCACTCGATACAAGAAGAGGAATAAAGCTCCTCGAAAAGTGGTGTGGTACTTTCCGATCACTCCTCGTCTGCAGCGGTATTTCACGGACCCTAAGGTAGCAAAGCTCCTGCGTTGGCATGCGGATAGGGAGGAGAAGAAGCGAGAAGATGACGCAAATGATCCGGAGGTAAATAAAAAAGACAAGATGCTGAGTCACCCAAAGGATGCGAGCCAGTGGCAAGCGTTGAACTTCGAACACCCAGAATTTGGGAAGGATCCAAGGAACATCGTGCTGGGTGCGAGCACCGATGGAGTCAATCCGTTTGGCAGCCAGAGAAGCACACATAGCACGTGGCCTGTGTTTGTGTGGATGTACAACCTTCCCCTGGTTGTGCATGAAGAGGAAGTACATTCACATGAGTATGCTAATTGAAGGGCCGAAACAACCAGGGAATGACATCAATCTGTATCTGGGGCTGCTGAAAGAGGAGCTAGACACACTGTGGAAAATGCCAGCCAATACGTGGGACGCCGCAGAGAAATAATATTTCCCTATGAGAGCCGCACTGCTCACGACGGTGCACGACTATCTCGGTTACGGATATCTCGCGGGGCAGGTGGTCCACGGATTTTCTAGATGCATCAGGTGCATGGATGACACAACGTATCGCCAGCAAGATAGAGATCCCGGGTCTTCAAAAACTGTGTTCATGGGACATCGAAGGTGGCTTCGTGACGATGACCCGTGGAGGAAACGCAAGGATCTGTTCGATGGTGAAACCGAACCCCGAAGACGCCCGCGTACGAGGAGCGGCGAGGAAATTGACCAGCTGTTGCAAAATTGGAAAGATTGCCCACTGCCGGGAAAGAAGCAAAAGGCGCAAGAGCCGGGAAAGAAGCGAAAGGCGCCAGAGCTGCTGCTGAAGGTATGGAAAACAAGGTCTGTTTTCTGGGACTTGCCGTACTGGAAGATCCACCGTGTGCCTCACAGCCTTGATGTCATGCATATCACGAAGAACGTGTGCGAGAGTCTGCTTAGTACCCTGCTCAACATGCCAGAGAGGACCAAAGATGGGCCGAAAGCAAGGGCAGACTTGAAATCAATGGGCATCAGGGAGGAGCTTCACGCTAATGATGATGATGATGATGATGAGGCGAAGCAGGACACGGAAAGTCGTCGCAAAGGCAAAAAGGCCAAGAAGACCAGAAATGACTACCCTCCCGCATGCTTCACTCTAAGTCAGGAGGAGATCGAGCAGTTTTTCACCTGCCTCGTAGGAGTAAAACTTCCTTACAGTTACGCGGGGAAGATAAGCAGATACCTAGACCCAGCGAAGCAGAAGTTCAGCGGGATGAAGTCTCACGACTGTCACGTGCTGATGACGCAGATACTTCCAGTTGCAATCCGTGGGATCATGGACGCACACATCCGTGAAACGCTATTTGGCCTATGAAACTTTTTCGACGTCATCTCTCGGAAGTCGGTTGGCGTGAGGCAACTCAGAAGGCTACAGGAAGAGATCGTGGTGATACTATGCGACCTTGAGATGTACTTCCCGCCCGCATTCTTCGACGTTATGGTGCATCTGCTGGTCCATATCGTGGAGGATATCATCCAACTCGGGCCGACGTTCCTACACAGCATGATGCTGTTCGAAAGGATGAATAGTGTCATCAAAGGATACGTTCGCAACATGTCACGTCCAGAGGGAAGCATAGCCAGGGGCTTTCTGACCGAAGAGTGCATCTCCTACTGCACGAATTATCTAGGCATCGAGGACCCCGTTGGTCTGCCCGTCAACAGGCACCTCAGCAGGCTTGCTGGATGGGGTCACCGTGAGGGTCACCGCGAAATGCATGTCGACTTCGAGGGTCGACTCGCCGACTTTGAAAGAGCAAACCTAGTCGCGCTACAACACATAGACGTGGTCAATCCTTGGGTGGTAGAGCACAAAACCTTTATTGAGAAGACGTACAATGACCGAAGCCAACAGAGGACGGACGTAGATATAATCAAAGAGCACAACTCATGTTTCACGCGTTGGTTCAAGCAGAAGCTTCTGTCGTACCCTTTACATGAGGATTCTTCCGCGGAAGAACAACTCATATTCGCCTTGTCACAGGGCGCCGAGCACAACCTGATGACCTATGAGGCGTACGATATCAACGGCTACACATTCTACACCGAGGACAAGGACATGAAGAGCGATGGTTCTCAGAACTCCGGGGTAACGATGGAATCCTACACCGGTAACGACAAGGACAGATACTACGGAAGGATCGAGGAGATCTGGGAGCTGAGCTACGCTGGAGAGAAGGTCCCGATGTTCCGTGTCAGATGGGCCAAGAGCGTCCTAAAAGAAGACTGGTATTTCACCAGCATGGTTATACCCGAAGCTAAATCCAAGACCGCGGGCGCAAACGTCACCGCGAAAAATGAGCCATGGATACTGGCTTACCAAGTGGACCAATGCTTTTTCATTACCGACCCGTCAAAGCCCAGTCGTGTTGTCATGAGGAGAGGCAAAAGGAAGATCATCGGAATGGATGGAGTAGCCAATGAGCAAGACTTTGACAAGTACGGCGACCCGAAGATCAAACATGACGACGACGATGAAGTAGCAGCATACACCACAAGAAGAAGCAGGACCACCCTACCTAAAGGACGTCCGTTCCACAGAAGAACTCCATTTGCGAAAAAGAAGGGCAAGAAGATTGTGAACAGATAGCTAGCTAAGATCGATTGTATTTAAATCGTAGCCTTCATTTCTCGATTGTATTTCATGGGCACTTTTTGAACTCATGAATGTTTTTAAATTTCATGGACACTCGATCTCGGTCCCCCTCCATCTCGATCGCTATCCCACCTCGCTAGATCCGGTCCCCCTCGCCGCCGAGCACCCCCCGCACCATCTCCCCCGCTCCACCGGCCGCCGCCGCCACCCCCCCCCCGGCACCCTCCCCCACTCCACCGCCGCCAACGACCCACCGCACCCTCCCTCGCTCCACCGGTCGCCGCCGCCTACCCCCGGCCCGCACCCTCCCCCACTCCACCGCCGCCGCCGACCACCGCCGCCGCCGAAAAAAACAAATTTTATTATATTTTCAAATAATAAATTTGATGATATTTTCAAATAATAAATTTGATGATATTTTTTCATATTCATAAATATTTTCAAATAACAAATTTGATGATATTTTTTAAAAAATATTACTGTTTTTATAAAAAAAATATTATTGTTATGATTTAAACAAGTTTGAACATATTTAAACACAAATAAATATCAAACAACATTTTAAATGCATAAAAACAAAAATTGGGGAGCCTGGGAATCAAACCCAGGACCTCCTAGTGTGTGCTGCGTGCTGACCAGTCGGGCTAGTGGGCGTGTTCTAATGGAGATAGGGTTAGGTGGAATATAACCTGACCAGTCGGGCTAGTAATTAAAACAAAATTCTAATGGCGCACCAGGGGGAGGTGCGCCATTAGAATCGTCGTACTTATGGCGCACTTGGGGGAGGTGCGCCATTGCTTACCCTCCCCCACTCCACCTATTCCCCTCGCACTGTGGCCTCCCTCCCTCCCTCGCCAGATCCCCCACTCGACCCCAACCGTACGCCGCCGCCCCCTTGCTCCGCCCCCTCCGTCCACCGCGCCTGCACGCCATCGACGCCGCCGCCGCTGTGGTCTTGCGCTGCCCCGATGCCGCCGCCCCGACCCCCGCGGGACTCCACCCCCGCCGCCCCCGCGCCCCCCGAACGGGATCGGCCGAGCGCGCGCCGCCCGCTCCTCTCCTCTCCTCCTCCCTCCGACGAGCGAGGGCCTCCTCCGGCCCCTGCAGCAGTAGGCGAGCGTGGCCCCGATGCACCCACCCCGCCTGCCCCTGCTGTCCTCCGCCACCGGCCCATGCTCTCCTTCGACCGCCGCAAGCGAGGACCCGAACGAGCTCGGACCCTGACCCCGACCCCGACCCCTCCGGCGACCAGGTACCTCTCCTCCTTCCTCCTTCCTCCCTCTCTCCACCATTCCCCATTCCCTCCCTCCCCTCGACCGTGGCAGCGTTTGTTTTAGTGACAAATATGATCAATAGGCAATACTAGTGGATATTAGTCCTTTTTACAGGCAATAATAGTGGGTGATGTACCTGCATGTCTGTGGGCGATGCTCAAGTGGTATGTATGATGTCTCCGCTTTTTTTGAGATTGCTGCTGCTATCTCACCAGATTATATGTAGTGTGTCATTCTTTCTATGGTCATGTAAGAGAAATGCTCTGCCTTGCTAATTTTACCATGAGATTTGGGGTAATCAGCTAGTTCTGGTCAAAGCAAGTGGTTTTCCTGAGCTATGCCTTGGTTAGAAAATGATGCATGATGGTTTGTTCAGAAGAGGAATAATCCCAGGATATCACGTATCAATGGGTCAAACCTGGGACCCCTATTGTAATTTGATTTTGATTATTAATTTTTCTGTGAGCACATGAATTACAGTGTTTGTGTTGACTGAAACTTGAGCTGAAATAGAACTTGACAGCCTGTACAGTGAATATATACAGTCATTCTAATTTTTGGGAGTAATTTTTGGTGTCAAATCACTCAAGCAGTAACTGAATTTTCAAACTGAACTTGACACAATACTATTCAGTTAATTTGCTTGAACAGTAGTATGTATGCTCATCACTTTATGTATGGTGTTATGCCCTGTTATCTCTGTTCAGTTGACTAATGAAGCACTAGGCTCATCCATGGTACAAGTTCACCTGTGAACACTTGAAATTAGTCAGGACATCCCGTACTGATAGATGTAAATTGTGTCCAGTAGGCTTTGAAGCACCGGTTTTTCTTGTTTCTAACTCTGAATCTGATATAAACCATACTGTTGGTGTAATTGGTCTTTTGTATATGTGCTGATGCTTTGTTAATATAAAGCTATAGATGATGCTGTACTTGTGATGATGCTACTTGTGATCTTCTAAAATGACCCATTGGCGACTTCATTATGCGGGGATAATGATATTGCAGGTACCCCGAGAGGCACTTGAGTTTGTCGGAATGTCGATTAACTTCCGTTCCGACAAATTCGGGTACCCCATATGTCCTATTTTCAGCAAAGGTCATGCTGAAATTTTCCGTGAATTTTAGCATGACTTTGCTAAAAATAGGACATATGGGGTACTTGCGACTAATGCATGGGCCGGGGTATCTTAGTACTTAGTTAAGTAGGATCAACTGCCCCGCCATTCTTGCTACATAGGTGGCAATAGAGCCAAGTGATTAGTTCTAAGTGATTAGGCCCAACCTAGGATGCCTCGGCATCGATAAACCCTAAATGATGAAAACTTAACTTAGCATTTAGGGTGCCTCGGCGTTGACAAACCCTAAATGATGAAACCTTGGCTTCTATAGGGTGCCTCGGTGTCGATGAGAACCTAAATGATGTACGCTTAGGCTTTTAGGGTGCCTCGGCGTTGACAAACCCTAAATGATAAAAGCTTAGCTTTTAGGATGCCTCGGTGTCGACAAACCCTAAATGATGAGACCATGATCTTGTTCCTTGACAATAACCAACTTTTTGACCAAACTTTTTTCCTATTTAGAGTGAAACATGGCCCACAACGATGAGGCTGGTGGTTTGGGCTGCAAGCAATTCTGGGAGCTGTCCCAGGAGATGGAGGAACAACCTCACCACTATGAGGACGCCGCGGAAGACACCGATCCTGACTACACAACCCCTAGTGGCGTCGGGGATGACACCACTGATGGTGCCGCCGAGGATGCCACCACTGATGATGGTGGCGCACCCACAGATGGCAGCCAACCGAAGAAGCAACGGAAGGACCGGCACCCAAACGCGCTCCGCACCGTCAAGGAGGAATTTACTCAAGTGGACTCCGACGGGCATCCAACGGAGCCCAAACATATATTCAAGGGGTACTCGGTTCAGCTCGGGTGCATTCTCCGGAGCACCGTCTCGATCAACACCGAGAACCTTAGGCATAAGGACCGAGGGAATTTGCTCAACCTCCTCTTCACGAAGCTGCACGAACTATACAAGTTCCCTGCTGAATTTGAAAACACACGCCTCTCAGGGAATAAAGTGAACAGTGCCGCCCTCACGAGGATGAGCACGGCCCTGTCTACTTGGGGAAGCGCGGTGAAGAGAATGATTGAGAAAGGTGATAGTTATGAGAAGATCAAGGCGAAAAATCCTTCGATCAGCGAAGAGGACTACAAGGAGTTCAAGATCAAGTGCGAGAGCAGTGCAACCTCCGAATCAAGTCAGTGGGGGAAAGAAATGCGGGAGTTGAACTTACGGGAACACAAACTTGGTCCCGGCGGTTATAGAGTGGCGGAGCCTATATGGGACAAGGAGGACGCGGAGCGTGCCGAGCAAGGCCTACCGCCCCGCTTCAAGAAATACAACAGTGACAAGCAGACCAGGAACTATGTTAGGGCCCAGTACAAGGAGGACCCGATAACAAAGGAGCTTACCACGGATCCGCAGACTAGGGCGCTTGAGCTTGTTCTAGCGAAGGAGACTGAAAGCAGTAGCGCGGGGTCATCTCAGAGCACCCCTACTTGGGACACCACTCTAAATAGGGCGTTGAACTTAATGAAAAACAAGGACAAGCTCACTAAGCCGTCATCAGCTGGTCGTGTGGTCGGCAAAGGCTTGTCCACAAAATAGTCATCATACTATACCGCTGGTGGGCGAAAGGAGAAAAAGACCAGCTCGGAAAGCCAGTCGCGCGAGGTTGAAGCACTCAAGGCACAAGTGAAGGGGCCACCCCCGATTCCCAGCTTCACGGCCAGCAACTCGCACAACACGCAGGCGACGCCTTTGGTGTCTCCAGCGGCGGCGGTATTGGTGTCTCCGACGCCGGCACGGCCGGCATTGGAGCTTAATGCACCCGGGTGTACGCCGGCCGGCACCTCGCCTGCAAGAGGCCCCTCCGTCAGTTGCACGCCCGCCATTGGCGGTGCCTCAACATTAGCCGAGCTCGACGCCAACATCACGATAACTAATTAAGCCTCTCGGCCGAGGACTTCATCTCCTTGCCTTTGACTGGGCATCCCTGATGCCCTACATGTTTTCGTAGGGCGCCGCCGACGTTCCGTGCACTTTCCTGCACTTCGTGAACGACGAGTTGGTCGATGTCACCAAGGGCAAAATCGTTCAACCGAGCAACCCCGTGTTCCACGGTAAACCGATGCCACCCACCGTGTATAGGGTTCAACTGGTTAGGGTGCTGCCAGGCTGCGACGAGTTGTTACCTCCGATTCAACCCGTCGGGGCCGACGAAGATGATCTGATGACCCTCAGCGCCTGCCTAAGCAGTTCCCTGCTTTGGCCGAAGAGCCAGATTCGCTTGGGGGCGGGGGACACCACCCCAAAGACAACACCGCAACTCGTGCCGACGCCAAGCCATGGCAAGACCGCCGCAACGCTACCAGACATGCCGGACATCCCTATGGCACAGGATCCGAACATGCATATGGCACAGGATCTGGACGACGACGACAACGACGACGGTCGTACATTTAGCAACGTCGATAAGTACTTTGCCGAACATGGGTACGATGACGAGTTCTGCGGGCCTCTTTCTCAAGAACCCAACCAAGATGACCGCGGTCTAGCTGGTACGGCGGAGAAACCCAGTTGCAACAGGCGTCGTCTGGCGTTCAGTTCTCAGGAGACGCCTCCAGCTGCCGACTTCACCGAGCCTCAGATAGCCGAGGTGCCAAATATTATCAGCCCCAACACACTCAAGAAGGCGGTCTGTGAGCAGAACTCGGTCCCATTACAATAGAAGAAGAAGGGACGGAAAAGAAAGAGTAACAAGGGTGCGAGCCAGCCGGCACCGAGTATGATCCGTGCTCAGGACGGGCCACCTTCACCTAAGGATATCTCGAGGAGGGTGCATGTGGCGGGTAGGGCGATGCTACTGACAAATATGCTCAATGCTGCAACCGGTGCTATGCGGAGTCTGCATGACAGTGTTCTTTCTTTGGAGAAGCGGCATCTCAGAGAGAATGATGTGGCATACCCGGTTTTCATGGCCAAGGTGCCAGAGGGCAAGGGCTTTGTGGATGGCGCCATCGGGGGTACGATCGTCCTGCGGTTTGATGACATCTTTGCTATGTTTAACCTTCATCCACTGCACTACACCTTCGTTTGGCTGTTTTCGCTGAGTATGGAGATGTGGATCATTAGAGACAAGACCCTGGACATCAGGATAGTCGACCCCTTCTACATGCGTGCCAAGCTCTTGGGCAGCGCTGCGGACCACCAAGTCGCGAGTTCACACCCCAAAGGCATCATTCTGGCAAACCCAGATAAGGATAACTTACTCGTGGCTTACTTTCCCGAGTAAGTCATCCCTTAACCGCCGCGTAACATATGATTTCTTAGATTTCGATCGTTCTTTTTTTTCTAACATTCCGTGTTCTGTGCAGTGACACACATTGCACACTCATCCTCTTAAGCCCGAAATATTCCATGGCCACGTATCTCGACCCGAACTATGACTCCAAGATAGACTACACAAATATCAAGAAAGTTCTTGATGATGTTCTCCCCGGCTACGCCAAATCTGGAGGCACCTTCACCAGGGTAGTTCATAAGTACGGCAAGCACGTGTTTGCCCACAATACGGCGTTCTGCTGTGTCAAGCAGCCGCCTGGCGGTCAGAAGGATGCCTACTACGCCCTCCATCACATGCGGGTGATCGTAAGGGACCATCATCACCTTCTGCTACCAGATAATCTCAAAGATTGGGCCGCGAGCTTGTCGGCAATCCAGGATGCGGACATCAGACAAGAATTCTTTTGCATCCAGTCGGAGTTTGCGGACATCATCCATCAAGATGTCCTTCATACCTCGAGGCAGTTCTACCTCAGATATCAACCGTCCAACAGTGAGATAGACGGATCGCTACAAATGCAGGCTGACAACGCCCGTGATTTCATGACCATCATGACAGACGGCGGCTTCATCCATGCTCCGGTCCCATGAGTCGAGTCGACAGTAGTGATGCTATGTGTAGTTCTGAAACATTGATTGGCTCATGTTGTAATTAAACTTTAATGAACTTGTATGTCTCTTTGGTTTGGACAGTCGTTCAACTTAGATGTAATTGATGCTATTTATTAGTAGGACCATGAATCGTGCTATTAATGTCTTGCTTTTGTAGGATCGAAAGTATGTCTAGAGGGGGGGTGATTAGACTACTTGACCAAATAAAAACTTAACCTTTTCCCAATTTTAGTTCTTGGCAGATTTTAGCTATTGTAGGACAAGTCAAGCAATCATCACACAATTCAAGCAAGCATGCAAAGAGTATATTGGCAGCGGAAAGTAAAGCATGCAACTTGCAAGAATGTAAAGGGAAGGGTTTGGAGAATTCAAACGCAATTGGAGACACGGATGTTTTTCCCGTGGTTCGGATAGGTGGTGCTATCCTACATCCACGTTGATGGAGACTTCAACCCACGAAGGGTAATGGTTGCGCGAGTCCATGGAGGGATCCACCCACGAAGGGTCCACGAAGAAGCAACCACCCACGAAGGGTCCATGAAGAAGCAACCTTGTCTATCCCACCATGGCCATCGCCCACGAAGGACTTGCCTCACTAGCGGTAGATCTTCATGAAGTAGGCGATCTCCTTGCCCTTACAAACTCCTTGGTTCAACTCCACAATCTTGTCGGAGGCTCCCAAGTGACACCTAGCCAATCTAGGAGACACCACTCTCCAAGAAGTAACAAATGGTGTGTTGATGATGAACTCCTTGCTCTTGTGCTTCAAATGATAGTCTCCCCAACACTCAACTCTCTCTCATAGGATTTGGATTTTGTGAAAAGAAGATTTGAGTGGAAAGCAACTTGGGGAAGGCTAGAGATCAAGATTCATATGGTAGGAATGGAATATCTTGGTCTCAACACATGAGTAGGTGGTTCTCTCTCAGAACATATGAGTTGGAATTGTGTATGTGTTCTGATGGCTCTCTCCACGAATGAAGAGGAGGTGGAGGGGTATATATAGCCTCCACACAAAATCCAACCGTTACACATAGTTTTCCAATCTCGGTGGGACCGAATCAACAAACTCGGTCGGACCGAAAAGGTAAACCTAGTGACCGTTAGAGATTTTCGGTGGGACTGACATGCAACTCGGTAGGACCGATATGGTTAGGGTTTGGGCATAACGTAATCTCGGTGAGACCGATTACACAAACTCGGTGAGACCGAGTTTGGTAATAAGCTAACCAGAGAGTTGGTCAGGTAAACTCGGTGGGACCGATTTGCGCTTTCGGTGAGACCGAAAAGTTACAAAAGGGAAACAGAGAGTTTACATTGCAATCTCGGTGGGACCGATTTGCTCTGTCGGTGAGACCGAAAAGTTACGAAAGGGAAACAGAGAGTTTGCAATCCCATCTCGGTGAGACCGAGATCCCTATCGGTAGAACCGAATTGCTAGGGTTTGGCAGTGGCTTATGACAAGTGAAACTCGGTGGCGCCGGATAGAAAGAATCGGTAGGACCGAGTTTGGCTTAGGGTTTAGGTCATATGTGGATATGGGAAAGTAGTTGAGGGTTTTGGAGCATATCACTAAGCACATGAAGCAAGAGGCTCATTAAGCAACACCTCATCCCTCCTTGATAGTATTGGCTTTTCCTAAAGACTCGATGTGATCTTGGATCACTAAAATATAAAATGAAGAGTCTTGAGCTTTTGAGCTTGAGCCAATCCTTTGTCCTTAGCATTTTGAGGGTTCCACTTTCACATCCATGCCATGCCAATCATTGAGCTTTCCTGAAATAGTCATCTTGGAATAGCATTAGCTCAATGAGCTATATGTTGTTATGAATTACCAAAACCACCTAGGGATAGTTGCACTTTCAGCTTTTCTCTTCCGATCCTTTTGTTGCATACTTATATATTGCTTATGTATTGTCTGTTGTTTGGCTTGTGCATAGAGATGCCGTCGTATGTCGTGTACAAGGGTAAGGTTCCCGGAGTCTACGACGACTGGGAGGAGTGTCGGAGACAGGTTCACCGTTTCAGCGCTAACAGTTACAAAGGGTACACCACTCGGGCGGAGGCGGAATCTAGATATGCCCGCTATCTAGTGGGAGAGAGGAGGGAGCATTGAAGGAACTGGATGAAGACCAGTTTCATCGCGATGATGCTCATCGTGATGACCGCATCTCTCTTCTATGTGATGGTAGTTTAGATGATCGATATCGACTTGTAATGTGAAGACAAACTCGCTACTCGCGGTCTCGAGACTTGTAATGTTCTATCTTTGTTCGGTCTTTTGAATTCGGAGAATAATATGATGAATTGTATTCGGAGACTAATCTTCTATTGTATTTGATGAATCTGCTGTTGCTGTGTGCTGTTGTCTAAATTATGTACAATAATATATTTTGTAACCTGTGAAAATATCAGAAATGAAAAAATCCCTAATATTCATACTAGTGGCGCACTACACAAGACACTAATGGTGCACTGTGATAATCACACTAATGGCGCATCACCCACTGGTGCGCCAATAGTATGCCAAAGCACATGAGTACATATGGCCCCCTGGGAGGCATTCTAATGGCGCACTGTGGGCTATACTAATGGCGCACTACGTGGTGCACCATTAGAACACCAGATACTAATGGTGCACCAGTGGTGCGCCATTAGAATTTAATTCTAATGGCGTGATGCTAGTGGCGCACCAGTAGTGCGCCATTAGTAGGCAAAACTGGTGCGCCACTAGCATGCCTTTTCCCAGTAGTGAGTGACCCCTTCTGTGTGCGAGGGATGAGGCAAAATAACCTTTTCCATAGCTCGAAATGAGCCTCGCAGCCCAGGAATAACTCGCAAAGAGCGACATAGCCGGCGATGTGTAATATGGAAGCAGGGGTGAGATTATGTAGTTGGAGGCCGTAAAACTCCAGGAGCCCGCGGAGGAACGGATGAATCGGAAATCTGAGTCCCCTTAATAAGTAAGGAATAAGGCACACCCGCTCCCCTATAGAGGGGCTGGGGAAGCTCTCCGCTTGCTCCCCACCATTGTAGGCGGCGAGCCCGGCTCGGACGGGAACCATATACGCTGGAGGGAGAAATCCCTGAGTCTGCAGTTCGACTAATCGACTGTGTGAGACAGAACACCTCTCCCAATCACCGGGCTTAGGGCTACGGGGGCGAGAGGAGGAGCTGCGGTGGTCGGCCATGGTGGAGTGGATTTTTCCGAAGCACGCTCCGATGGATTCTCGCTGTGGGAGGATGGTATGGATTGGATCTAAGAATCCCCATCCCTTTAATAGATTTATCTGGCTAGGGGGGCGAATGTAAAAATGCCCTGGCTCCTCGTATTCATTCGACGCATGGAAGATAGCCCTTATTGGGCGCAGAAGCCGAGAAGTCCAACATTTATGGTGCTGGACACTACTTAACGAACATTCAAAATTTGGAGAAGAACCCGCCTTGCAATGCCGAAGACAATACTGCGTGTCGGACTTGACGTCATTGAAGCCTGGTTCGGGGGCTACTGAGGGAGTCCTGGATTAGGGGGTCTCCGGACAGCCGGACTATATCCTTTGGCCGGACTGTTGGACTATGAAGATACAAGATTGAAGACTTCGTCTCGTGTCCGGATGGGACGTTACTTGGCGTAGAAGGCAAGCTAGGCAATACGGATATGTATATCTCCTCCTTTGTAACCGACCTTGTGTAACCCTAGCCCCCTCCGGTGTCTATATAAACCGGAGGGTTTTAGTCCGTAGGACAACATACAATCATACCATAGGCTAGCTTCTAGGGTTTAGCCTCTTCGATCTCGTGGTAGATCAACTCTTGTACTACTCATATTATCAAGAACAATCAAGCAGGATGTAGGGTTTTACCTCCATCAAGAGGGCCTGAACCTGGGTAAAACATCATGTCCCCTGCCTCCTGTTACCATCCGCCTTAGACGCACAGTTCGGGACCCCCTACCCGAGATCCGTCGGTTTTGACACCGACAGTAAGAGTGCGTATAATCCATGGACTGAACATTAGTCATAAAGAACTCACATACTTATTGAAAAAATCTACAAGTCATCAAAAACCAAGCATTACGCGCATGCTCCTAGGGGGATAGATTGGTAGGAAAAGACCATCGCTCGTCTCCGGCCGCCACTCATAAGGAAGACAATCAAATAACACCTCATGTTTCAAATTTTTTACACAACGTTTACCATACGTGCATGCTACAGGACTTGCAAACTTCAACACAAGTATTCCTCAAATTCACAACTACCCAACTAGCACAACTTTGATATCACTATCTCCATATCTCAAAACAATCATCAAATATCAAACTTCTCTTAGTATTCAATGCACTTATATGAAAGTTTTTACTATTCTTGGATGCCTAGCATATTAGGATTATTTAAGAAAATTACCATGCTATTTAAGACTCTAAAAATAATATAAGTTAAGCATGAGAGTTAATCTATTTCTTCAAAATAAAACTACCACCATGCCCTAAAAGATATAAGTGAAGCACTAGAGCAAACGACAAACTACTCCGAATAATATAAGTGAAGATCAATGAGTAGTCGAATAATTATGCAACTATGTGAAGGCTCTATAACATTTAAGAATTTCAGATCTTGGTACTTTATGCAAACATCAAGCAAAACAAAATAAAATAAAATGACGCTCCAAGCAAAACACATATCATGTGGTGAATAAAAATATAGCTCCAAGTAAAGTTACCGATGAACGAAGGCGAAGGAGGGGATGCCATCCGGGGCATCCCCAAGCTTAGGCTTTTGGTTGTCCTTTAATATTACCTTGGGGTGCCTTGGGCATCCCCAAGCTTAGGCTCTTTCCACTCCTTATTCCATAGTCCATCGAATCTTTACCCAAAACTTGAAAACTTCACAACACAAAACTTAACAGAAAACTTGTGAGCTCCGTTAGCAAAAGAAAACAAAACACCACTTCAAGTTACTGTAATGAACTCATTATAAATTCATATTGGTGTAATATCTACTGTATTCCGACTTCTCTATGGTTCATACCCTCCGATACTACTCATAGATTCATCAAAATAAGCAAACAACACATAGAAAACAGAATCTGTCAAAAACAGAACAGTCTGTAGTAATCTGTAGGTTTAGACCACTTATGGAACTCATAAAATTCTCAAATAAATTTGTGGACCTGAGTAATTTGTCTATTATTCATCTGCAAAAATAATTAACTAAATATCTCTCTCCAGTAAAAAATGGCAGCACTTCTCGTGAGTGCTAAAGTTTCTGTTTTTTACAGCATGATCATAAAGACTTCACCCAAGTCTTCACAAAGGTTCTACTTGGCACAAACACTAATTAAAACATAAAAACTCAATCATAACAGAGGCTATATGATTAATTTATTACTAAACAGGAGGAAAACTCAAATAACAAAAATTAAGTTGGGTTTGGCTCCCAACAAGCGCTATCGTTTGACGCCCCTAGCTAGGCATGATGATTTCAATGATGCTCACATAAAAGATAAGAATTGAAACATAAAGAGAGCATCATGAAGAATATGACTAGCACATTTAAGTCTAACCCACTTCCTATGCATAGGGATTTTGTGAGCAAACAACTTGTGGGAACAAGAATCAACTTGCATAGGAAGGTAAAACAAGCATAACTTCAAAATTTTAAGCACATAGAGGGGAAACTTGATATTATTGCAATTCCTACAAGTATATATTCCTCCCTCATAATAATTTTCAGTAGCATCATTAATGAATTGAACAATATAACCATCACATAAATCATTCTTTTCATTATCTACAAGCATAGAATTTTTATTACTCTCCATATAAGCAAATTTAGTCTCATGAATAGTAGTGGGAGCAAACTCAACGAAATAACTATCATGTGAGGCATAATCCAATTGAAACTAAAATCATGATGACAAGTTTCATGGTTATCATTATTCTTTATAGCATACAAGTCATCACAATAATCATCATAGATAGCAACTTTGTTCTCATAATCAATTGGAACCTCTTCCGAAATAGTGGATTCATCACTAAATAAAGTCATGACCTCTCCAAATCTACTTTCATCAATATAATCATCATAAATAGGAGGCATTCTTTCATCATAATAAATTCGCTCATCAAATCTTGGGGGACAAAAAATATCATCTTCATCAAACATAGCATCCCCAAGCTTGTGGCTTTGCATATCATTAGCATCATAAATAGTCAATGAATTCATACTAACAACATTGCAATCATGCTCATCATTCAAAGATTTAGTGCCAAACATTCTAATGCATTCTTCTTCTAACACTTTGGCACAATTTTCCTTTCCATCATACTCACGAAAGATATTAAAAAGATGAAGCGTATGAGGCAAACTCAATTCCATTTTTTGTAGTTTTCTTTTATAAAATAAACTAGTGCTAAAACAAGAAACAAAAAGATTTGATTGCAAGATCTAAAGATATACCTTCAAGCACTAACCTCCCCGGCAACGGCGCCAGAAAAGAGATTGATGTATACTACACAACCTTCTTTTTGTAGACGTTGTTGGGCCTCCAAGTGCAGAGGTTTGTAGGACAGTAGCAAATTTCCCTCAAGTGGATAACCTAAGGTTTATCAATCCGTAGGAGGCGTAGGATGAAGATGGTCTCTCTCAAGCAACCCTGCAACCAAATAACAAAGAGTCTCTTGTGTCCCCAACACACCCAATACAATGGTAAATTGTATAGGTGCACTAGTTCAACGAAGAGATGGTGATACAGGTGGTATATGGATGGTAGATAAAGGTTTTTGTAATCTGAAAATATAAAAACAACAAGGTAACTAATGATAAAAGTGAGCACAAACGGTATTGCAATGCTAGGAAACTAGGCCTAGGGTTCATACTTTCACTAGTGCAAGTTCTCTAAACAATAATAACATAATTGGATCACATAACTATCCCGCAACATGCATCAAAGAGTCACTCCAAAGTCACTAATAGCGGAGAACAAACGAAGAGATTATGGTAGGGTACGAAACCACCTCAAAGTTATTCTTTCCAATCAATCTGTTGGGCTATTCCTATAAGTGTCACAAACAACCCTAGAGTTCGTACTAGAATAACACCTTAAGACACAAATCAACCAAAACCCTAATGTCACCTATATACTCTAATGTCACCTCAAGTATCCGTGGGTATGATTATACGATATGCATCACACAATCTCAGATTCATCTATTCAACCAACACATAGAACCTCAAAGAGTGCCCCAAAGTTTCTACCGGAGAGTCAAGACGAAAACGTGTGCCAACCCCTATGCATAGATTCCCAAGGTCACGGAACCCGCAAGTTGATCACCAAAACATACATCAAGTGGATCATAGAATACCCCATTGTCACCACAGGTATCCCACGCAAGACATACATCAAGTGTTCTCAAATCCTTAAAGACTCAATTCGATAAGATAACTTCAAAGGGAAAACTCAATCCATTACAAGAGAGTAGAGGGGGAGAAACATCATAAGATCCAACTATAATAGCAAAGCTCGCGATACATCAAGATCGTAACACCTCAACAAGATGAGAGAGAGAGAGAGAGATCAAACACATAGCTACTAGTACATACCCTCAGCCCCCAGGGTGAACTACTCCCTCCTCGTCATGGAGAGCATCGGGATGATGTAGATGGCCATCGGAGAGGGATTGCCCCCTCCGGCAGGGTGCCGGAACGGGTCTAGATTGGTTTTCGGTGGCTACGGAGGCTTCTGGCGGCGGAACACCCGATCTATTGTGCTCCCCGATAGTTTTAGGGTATATGGATATATATAGGCAGAAGAAATACGTCAGGGGAGCCACGAGGGGCCCATGAGGGTGGAGGGCGCGCCCAGGGGGGTGGGCGCGCCCCCTACCTCATGGCTTCCTCGATGCTTCCTCGACGTGGACTCCAAGTCTCCTGGGTTGCTTTCCTTCCAAAAATAACTTCTCCAGAAGGTTTCATTCCGTTTCGACTCCGTTTGATATTCCTTTTCTTCGAAACACTGAAATAAAGGAAAAAACAGGAACTGGCACTGGGCTATGGGTCAATAGGTTAGTCCCAAAAATAATATAGAAGTGTTTAATAAAGCCCATAAACATCCCAAACACATAATATAATAGCATGGAACAATCAAAAAATTTAGATACGTTGTAGACATATCATTTATGAACCATAGAAAAGTTGGAATACAGTAGGTTTAACACCAATATAAATAAGGAATGAGTTCATTACAATACCTTGAAGTGGTTGTTTGTTTTATTTTACTAACGGAGCTTATGAGATTTTCTTTTAAGTTTTGTGTTGTGAAGTTTTCAAGTTTTGGGTAAAGATTTGATGGATTATGGAACAAGGAGTAGCAAGAGCCTAAGCTTGGGGATGCCCAAGGCACCCCAAGGTAAAATCCAAGTACAACCAAAAGCCTAAGCTTGGGGATGCCTTGGAAGGCATCCCCTCTTTCGTCTTCGTCCATCGGTAACTTTAGTTGGAGCTATATTTTTATTCGCCACATGATATGTGTTTTGCTTGGAGTGTCTTGTATTATTTGAGTCTTTGCTTTTTAGTTTACCACAATCATCCTTGTTGTACACAACTTTTGGGAGAGACACACATGAATTGGAATTTATTAGACTACTCTATGTGCTTCACTTATATCTTTTGAGTTGGATAAGTTTTGCTCTAGTGCTTCGCTTATATCTTTTAGAGCACGTCGGTGGTTCTATTTTATAGAAATAATTGATCTCTAATGCCTCACTTATATCATTTTGAGAGTCCTTTAGAACAACATGGTAATTCACTTTGGTTATAAATTTTAAATGCTAAGAGAAGTTGGATGCTTGATAGATTGTTTTGAGATATAAAGGTGGTAATATTAGAGGTGTGATAGTTGAGTAATTGTGAAATTGATGAATACTTGTGTTGAAGTTGGCAAGTCCCGTAGCATGCACGTATGGTAAATTTTGTGTGACAAATTTGAAGCATGGGGTGTTCTTTGATTGCTTTCCTTATGAGTGGCGGTCGGGGACGAGCGATGGTCTTTTCCTACCAATCTATCCCCCTAGGAGCATGCGCGTAGTGCTTGGTTTTGATGACTTGTAGATTTTTGCAATAAGTATGTGAGTTCTTTATGACTAATGTTGAGTCCATGGATTATACACACTCTCACCCTTCCATCATTGCTAGTCTCTTCGGTACCATGCATTGCCCTTTCTCACCTTGAGAGTTGGTGCAAACTTCGCTGGTGCATCCAAACCCTGTGATATGATACGCTCTAGCACACATAAGCCTCCTTATATCTTCCTCAAAACAGACACCATACGTACCTATTATGGAATTTCCATAGCCATTCCAAGATATATTGCCATGCAACTTTCTACCATTCCATTTATTATGACACGCATCATCATTGTCATATTGCTTTGCATGATCATGTAGTTTACATCGTATTTGTGGCAAAGCCACCATGCTCAATTTTTCATACATGTCACTCTTGATTCATCGCAATCCCGGTACACTGCTGGAGGCATTCACATAGAGTCATATTTTGTTCTAAGTATCGAGTTGTAATTCTTGAGTTGTAAGTAAATAAAAGTGTGATGATCATCATTAGAGCATTGTCGCATGTGAGGAAAGTATGATGGAGACTATGATTCCCCCACAAGTTGGGATGAGACTCCAGACGAAAAAAAGAGGCCATAAAAAATAAAAAGAAAAGAAGGCCCACACAAAAAAAACAAAAAATGAGAGAAAAAGAGAGAAGGGACAATGTTACTATCCTTTTTCCACACTTGTGCTTCAAAGTAGCACCATGATCTTCATGATAGAGAGTCTCTTATTTTGTCACTTTCATATACTAGTGGGAATTTTCATTATAGAACTTGGCTTGTATATTCCAATGACGGGCTTCCTCAAATGCCCTAGGTCTTCGTGAGCAAGCAAGCTGGATGCACACCCACTTAGTTTCTTTGATGAGCTTTCATTTATTTATAGCTCTAGTGCATCCGTTGCATGGCAATCCCTACTCCTTGCATTGACATTAGTCGGTGGGCATCTCCATAGCCCATTGATTAGCCGCGTCAATGTGAGACTTTCTCCCTTTTGTCTTCTCACACAACCTCAATCATCATATTCTATTCACCCATAGTGATATGTCCATGGCTCGCGCTCATATATAGCGTAAAAGTTGAAAAAGTTTGAAAAGGCTAAGTATGAAACAATTTCTTGGCTTGTCATCGGGGTTGTGCATGATGGGAGCATTTTGTGTGACGAAAATGAAGCATAGCCAAACTATATGACTTTGTAGGGATAAGTTTTCTTTGGCTATGGTATTTTGATAAGACATAATTGCTTGATTAGCATACTTGGAGTATTACTATTTTTATGTCAATAACAAACCTTTATCTTGAATCTTTCGGATCTGAACATTCATGCCTCAATAGAGAAAAATACATTGAAGAACATGCTAGAAAGCATTCCACATCAAAAATTCTGTTTTTATCATTTACCAACTCAAGGACGAGCAGGAATTAAGCTTGGGGATGCTTGATACGTCTCCAACATATCTATAATTTTTTATTCTTCCATGCTATTATATTATCTATTTTGGATGTTAATGGGCTTTATTTTACACTTTTATATTATTTTTGGGACTAACCTATTAACCCAAGGCCCAGTGCAAATTGCTGTTTTTTGCCTGTTTCAGTGTTTCGTAGAAAAGGAATATCAAACGGAGTACAAACGGAATGAAACCTTCAGGAGCGTGATTTTTGGAACAAACGTGATCCAGTGGACTTGGAGTGGACGTGAAGAAACGGACAAGGTGTCCACGAGGCAGGGGGCGCGCCCTCCCCCCTCGTGGGCCCCTCGTGGCTCAACCGACCTACTTCTTCCTCCTATTTATGTTTATACCCCCAAAACAGCCGGGAGCACCACAAAACCCTATTTCCACCGCCGCAACCTTCTGTACCCAAGAGATCCCATCTTGAGGCCTTTTTCGGAGCTCCGCCGGAGGGGGCATTGATCACGGAGGGCCTCTACTTCAACTCCATGGCCCCTCCGATGATGTGTGAGTAGTTTACTTCAGACCTTCGGGTCCATAGCTATTAGCTAGAGGGCTTACTCTCTCTCTTTGGATCTCAATACAAAGTTCTCCTCGATCTTCCTGGAGATCTATTCGATGTAACTCTTTTTGCGGTGTGTTTGTCGAGATCCGATGAATTGTGGGTTTATGATCAAGTCTATCTATGAACAATATTTGATTCTTCTCTGGAATCTTTTATGCATGATTGGTTATCTTTGCAAGTCTCTTCGAATTATCAGTTTGGTTAGGCCTACTAGATTGATCTTTCTTGCAATGGGAGAAGTGCTTGGCTTTGGGTTCAATCTTGCGGTGCTCGATCCCAGTGACAGAAAGGGAAACGACACGTATTGTATTGTTGCCATCGAGGATAAAAAGATGGGGTTTAGATCATATTGCTTGAGTTTATCCCTCTACATCATGTTATCTTACCTAAGGCATTACTCTGTTCTTATGAACTTAATACTCTAGATGCATGCTGGATAGCGGTCGATGTGTGGAGTAATAGTAGTAGATGCAGGCAGGAGTCGGTCTACTTGTCGCGGACGTGATGCCTATATACATAATCATGCCGAGATATTCTCATAATTATTCACTTCTCTATCAATTGCTTGACAGTAATTTGTTCACCCACCGTAATACTTATGCTATCTTGAGAGAAGCCACTAGTGAAACCTATGGCCCCCGGGTCTATTTTCCATCATATAAGTTTCCAATCTATTTATTTTGCAATCTTTACTTTCAATCTATATTATAAAAATACCAAAAATATTTATCTTACCATTATTATCTCTATCAGATCTCACTCTCGTAAGTGACCGTGAAGGGATTGACAACCCCTTTATCGTGTTGGTTGCGAGGTTCTTATTTGTTTGTGTAGGTACGAGGGACTTGCGTGTGGCCTCCTACCCCTTTATGGAACTTCTTTTGATGATTGCTTAAGCAACCTTGATCGAGTTTTGCAGAGATGTGAAGAAACTAATCTTGTCTTGAATTGGGAGAAGTGTTACTTTATGGTTAACGAAGGTATTGTCTTGGGGCATAAAATTTCTGAAAGAGGTATTGAAGTTGATAAAGCTAAGGTTGATGCTATTGAAAAGATGCCGTGTCCTAAGGACATTAAAGGTATAAGAAGTTTCCTTGGTCATGCTGGTTTTTATAGGAGGTTCATTAAGTACTTCTCTAAAATTTCTAGGCCTCTGACTAATCTCTTACAAAAAGATGTTCCTTTTGTCTTTGATGATGATTGTGTAGAAGCATTTGAAATACTTAAGAAAGCCTTGATTTATGCACCTATTGTTCAGCCACCTGATTGGAATTTACCATTTGAAATTATGTGTGATGCTAGTGATTATGCTGTAGGGGCTGTTTTAGGACAAAGGGTTGATAAGAAATTAAATGTTATCCAATATGCTAGTAAAACTCTAGACAGTGCCCAAAGAAATTATGCTACTACTGAAAAGGAATTTTTAGCAGTTGTATTTGCTTGTGATAAGTTCAGACCTTATATAGTTGATTCTAAAGTAACTGTTCACACTGATCATGTTGCTATTAAATATCTTATGGAAAAGAAAGATGATAAACCTAGACTTATTAGATGGGTTCTCTTGCTTCAAGAATTTGATTTGCATATTATTGATAGAAAGGGAGGTGAGAACCCCGTTGCAGACAACTTGTCTAGGTTAGAGAATGTTCTTGATGACCCACTTCCTATTGATGATAGCTTTCCTGATGAACAATTCACTGTCATAAATGCTTCTCGTACTGCTCCATGGTATGCGGATTATGCTAATTATATTGTTGCTAAATTTATACCACCTAGTTTCACATACCAACAAAAGAAAAAGTTCTTCTATGATTTAAGACATTACTTTTGGGATGACCCACACCTTTATAAAAAGGGGTAGATGGTGTTATTAGACGTTGTGTACCTGAGCATGAACAGGAACAGATCCTACGCAAGTGTCACTCCGAGGCTTATGGAGGACACCATGCTGGAGATAGAACTGCACACAAGGTATTGCAATCCGGTTTTTATTGGCCTACTCTCTTTAAAGATGCCCGTAAGTTTGTCTTGTCTTGTGATGAATGTCAAAGAATTGGTAATATTAGTAGACGTCAAGAAATACCTATGAATTATTCACTTGTTATTAAACCATTTGATGTTTGGGGCTTTGATTATATGGGACTGTTTCCTTCCTCTAATGGGTATACACATATTTTAGTTGTTGTTGATTACGTTACTAAGTGGGTAGAAGCTATTCCAACTAGTAGTGCTGATCATAACACCTCTATTAAGATGCTTAAAGATGTTATTTTTCTGAGGTTTGGAATCCCTAGATACTTAGTGACTGATGGTGGTTCACATTTTATTCATGGTGCTTTTCGTAAAATGCTTGCTAAGTATGATGTTAATCATAGAATTGCATCTCCGTATCACCCACAATCTAGTGGTCAAGTAGAATTGAGTAATAGAGAGCTTAAATTAATTTTGCAAAAGACTATTAATAGATCTAGAAAGAATTGGTCCAAGAAACTTGATGATGCATTATGGGTTTATAGAACTGCATATAAAAATCCTATGGGTATGTCTTCGTATAAGATGGTTTATGGAAAAGCATGTCACTTACCTCTCAAACTAGAACATAAGGCATATTGGGCCATTAAAGAGCTCAATAATAATTTCAAACTTGCCGATGAGAAGAGGCTTTTTGACATTAGCTCACTGGATGAATGGAGAACCTAGGCCTATGAGAATGCCAAACTGTTTAAAGAAAAAGTTAAAAGATGGCATGATAAAAGGATACCAAAATGCGAGTTTAATGTAGGTGATTATGTATTATTATACAACTCTCGTTTAAGATTTTTTGCAGGAAAACTCGTCTCCAAATGGGAAGGTCCTTATGTCATCGAGGAGGTCTATCGTTCCGGTGCCATAAAAATCAAAAACTTCGAAGGCACAAATCCGAGGGTGGTGAACGGTCAAAGAATCAAACATTATATCTCAGGTAATCCTATAAATATTGAAACTAATGTTATTGAAACCATAACCCCGGAGGAATAAATAAAGGACACTTGCCAGAATGTTTTAGACTCCGAAAAGGAATAGGTATGAGGTACGGTAAGTAAACCGACTCCAAAACAAGTCTAATAGCAATTTTTCTCCGTTTTGGAATATTTCAGAAAATAGGAAAATAAGAAGCAGTTTGGGAAGGACACGAGGCATCCACGAGGGTGGAGGGCGCGTCCTACCCCCCTGGGCGCGCCCCCTGCCTCGTGGGCACCTCGTGTGCTCTCCGTACTCCGTTTTCTTGCACGATACTTCTTTTGGTCGGTAAAAAAATCATTATATAGTTTCCCGAAGGTTTTGACCACCGTATCACGCAAATATCTTCTGTCTTTGTTTCGAGCTATTTTTCTGACAGATCTAGATCGCCATGGCGTCTTCAAGTGCCCCCACGGACACGTTCTTTGAGAAGGTCATCAACCCCTACCTCGCGGTGGTGCTGCAACACCCTCAAACCATTGAGATGCGTGAGGGGTTGCTGCACATCCGCGATGTTGAGGGATTAAGGAAAACCGGAAGCGTGGAGACAAGACTCGAAGCAATGGCGCAACAAGTTTTCAAGTGTCAGAAGATGGTGGGACGTGGACTCGACACCAATCACATAATGATCACGGAGTTCACCAACACAACCAAGCAAGATGCCAGGAACATCGGGGAGACCATCTTCAAGCTTCAAGAGAAAATCGAGCATCTCCAAGTCCAGATCTATGACCTGCAAAACCAAAATTGTGAGTATGAATATAGATTCAAGAGGATGAGTTTGGCTGCAGATTCGAGGATCCCGGAGACTCGATCATCCTTCTATGATGGTGAGCTTATGCCTTGAAAGATGTACGACAAGCCTACATTATCAACAACTCCATCATCACTACCTCCGAGGAAGGAGACATAAACACATGGGTATGGGCACTCCCCTTGGCAACTGCCAAGCTTGGGGGAGTGCCCCGGTATCGTATTGTATCACCATCACACTTTTATTTTTACCATTTTTCTTAGTTCGATCCTTTTGTTAATATCTTGATCTAGTAGAATAAAGTTTTAGTATGATCTAGTTTTAAGTTTTGCTTTATGATCCTTCTATGTAATCGAGTCCGTGAGCTATATATAACAAAGATTAGTGTTGAGTTAAGGGCTTGATTATCTTGCTATGATTTTGAGGGAATAAAAATAAAAGAGAAGAGAAAGAATAAAAAAAATTAAAGAGATCATATGGATCTTATGAAAAGTAATGACTTTACATATAAAAAGTATGATGAATAAAAGTTGTTGAGAGTTGACAAACATGGTTTTGGAGCCTCACCCCACTACGCACCGAGGGAGCCCCGCCTCCCCGCGCCACTCGTCGTGCCTCACGACTGCCTCACACCTCCTCTCCGCCATGGCCAGCACCTCTGGATTCTGGCTAGCCATGGCCTCCCCGAGACGCGCCACCGATGGATCCAGCCATCCATGGCCTCCCTGCGCCGCGCCGCTGGTGGATCCAGCCATCCACGACCTCCCTTGATGCGCCCTGCCGGATCTGGCCATCCCGAGCGCCCCTGGACCTTCCCGTGCAAGATCAGGCAACCGATTCCGCTCACCCCTCTCCTCGCCTCACCTCCTTCCCACCGTGCCGCACCTCTCCGACTACCAACCGCCGGCCTCGAGCGTCCACTTCTGCCCCCTGGATATTCTGCTTGCCGGCGTTGCCCCGGCCGATCTAGACAGTTGGGTGGGGTTGGGGTGTCCGGGCGTCCAGACGATGAGTTCCCGCCGGTGAGCTAGACGTCCTCCTTCCTCTTCTACCTCCCATCCTCGTGGGAGCAGCGCGGCGTGTGCCTGTGCAGTGCAGTGCCCCCCGACGGGCAGTGCAGCATGCTTGTTGGAGAGGCTCACTTTACTGTTGTCTGTTCACTTGCGGAGACCAGAGGTGATTCATTGATACGCATCCCTCCCCCGGTTTCATTTATATGCTTGATCCATTCGTGCGTGCGTACAGCTTAGGTGTTTGCTGAATTGCTGCTTCCTTGCCGGTTCTTGTTCATTGACCACTGCAAATTAAATACATGCTAGCGAGGACTAACCCGTGTCTAGTCTTTTTGACTGGATCGCATCCATATGCCCAGGTCCAATGCGCCCTGCTATAGCCACATTTCTAAATATATCTGTCGACAAAGATGCTATTGTTTATTTTATTTTTTCTAATGTTTTCCAGAAAAACTGATAAGTGAATTGGGTGCAGTGCTGTTCAGAAGCTTCCGTTGAGTATATTTTCCAGTGTGTTGATGCAGTTCGTTGAGGGTGAGGTCTCCGGCATGGGTCGTGCAGTGCGGTGCACACGTTCGTGCAGTCCGGTGGCGGTGCCGATGTAAGAAGTGCGGTGAGCTCCTTGCCGTGATCCTTGTCGTGGGCTCCTCAATGGCGGTGGAGTGGACGGATTATGGGTCCAGGTTGGCAATGGCTCCGGTTGCCCAGGGCGAGGGTGCCCTCTTTGTAGCTCACTGAAGTTTATTTTTCAGCTCGCTGAAAGTTTGTTTTGTAGCTCGCTTGCTGGTATAGTGCTTGGGCAACGCCTCCGTGTAGTTCAAGCAATCGCGTGCGTGCAATGCGGCGAGTGCGTGCGGTTCGGCGGTGCAAAGTATTTGCATTCTCGCTATGTTAATGCGTGCGGTTTAGTGCATTTTATAAGGGCGACTGCTACAAATCATCTGGCTAGGAAATCAATCGGGTCAAGCGCCGTTATAGGTGCTGCTGTTTGTGGTTTTTGTGTGCGTCTATCGAATGTATCTGGTTGGGATAAGATGTATTTTGTATAAAAAATATTTTTTAAGAAGTTCATCTCAAAAAGCATTAAAATGGGTCACTTTTCAAGAGAAAAAAATGGATGGATGCAGCCCACTTCGAGGAGTCTTGTGGTTCACTACATTTAGAAAAAACACGATGGTGGATAAAAAAACAAAAAACAAGCAAAAAACCGTGTGGTTCACTCGCCTTGTCCTAGCGGTTCACACGCCTCGTCCTCGAAGTACGGAAGAGTTTCTAAACTTAAAAAGAAAACATAAAATGTGTGTGGTTCATTTTGCAGTGCATTTCGTCCTTGGATGTGGCTCACTTTTGAGAGTGATGTTGTTCACTTACCCCCAACATGAAAATGTAAAAAAATTAGCGAAACAACAAGATGGTAATGCGGTACACTTTGATATATATTGCGGCTCACTTGCCCTTGTCTTTGCAGTCCACTCTCGTTCATAAAAGAAAGTTGAAAAAAGACAACAAAAACTCGTATGAGAAAAATAACGTCCTACAAAAGAAATTATGCAGCTCGCTTGCCCGTCCGATGCAGTGCGGTTTTCATTCTAAAGCAGTGCGGTCGTCTGTGTGATGTTGTTCACCCCGTAAGTGGCAAAAAATTGTTATGTAAGCAAAAAAAATCATGTGGTTCACTTCTTGATAGTGTTGTGGTTCGTTTGCACCCGATGTGAAGTGCACTCTACTTTCTCGTCCTTGAAAAAAAATTACGTTTGAATACGTGCAATTCTCTTACCCGTCTGATGAAGTGCGGTTTTTCGTCCGATGCAGTGCGGTTTTCAATCGAATGAAGTACCCACGTCGATTTGGGTGTCGCGAAAAACAGTGTCCGCATTTCGGTAAATTTGAAATTCCTCTTAAACCGTAAATAATTAGAGAGAGTGTTCTACATGAAAAAGTTACGCCTCGTCGATATCTTTCCAACGCCGTATCGTTTGAATCATTCCGACCACTGGTTTGTAAAAATTTCGCGAAAAACGGCCGTTACCATTCATCGTCCACCGCACGATTTTCAAAATTAACTTAAAACTGTAAGGTAAGTCAAAACCATTTCTACATATGAAAGTTGCGCCTTGTCCATTGCTTTCCAACGACATATTACACGCCTCGTTTCGACAAACGGTTAAAAAACTAGAGAGAAAACAATACCGAAAATTTGATTTTTTTTGAAAAACAGAATTCCGCGATTTAGTAAATTTAAAACTGCTCTTAAACCGTAACGAATTAGAGAAAGAAATAGATATGAAAAAGATGCGCCTCGACGATATCTATCCAACGATGTATCATTTGCTTTATTCCGACGAGCGGTTTAGAAAAAAAATACGAAAAAACGCTCGCTGCCACTCGTTGTGGGCCGCACCATTTTCAAAACTGCTCTTAAACCGTGAGGAATCTCGGAAAGTGTTCAACATCTCGAAGTTGTGCCTAATCCATAGCTTTTCAACGATATATTACACGCCTCGTTCCGACAAACGGTTAAAAAACTAGAGCGAGAACAGTACCAGAAAAAAACACTACGTGCAGTCTTTTGCCACGGGAAGTTCACTCGCCTCAGTACTGCAGCACACTTGGTTCAAACAATGACGTGCATTTACATTGAGCGTGCAGTGCGGAAATATTATTAGAATAGGTTATTCTGATATGTCGAGCGTGTAGTGTGGAAGTGTTATCAGAATAGGTTATTCTAATAGCACTATTCCGATCCTAGGATCGTAATAATTATTTGGATCACGTCGTGCCTTATAAGGGGTGATCGGTCGTTCCCAAACTCTTCAAACTGCCCCACCAACGTCGTATAAAAAAAACGCCACGACCACGAACTGCACACCCTCCCCCCGATCCCCTGATTCCATCACCGCCGAGCTCGCCCTGGGAACCCACCGCCGCCGGTGCCCTGCCCCGCCCTGGACCCACTCGCCTCCCACCGCCGGTGCCGCGCCTGGCGCCGGACCTTCCCGCCGTCGCTGCCATGCCTTGCCTCGCCCCCCCAAACTGCCGGTGCCGCGCCCCGCCCAGAACCTCATTGCCGTCGGTGCCCCGCCCCGCTCTCCCACACCGGACGGGACCCCCGCCGTCGGTGCCCCTCTCGCCGCCGTCGCCGTCAACACCAGGCATCGGAACCCCGGCCCTGCACTCCACCGCCGCGCCCTGCCTTCTTCCCGCTGCGGCTGCTCCACATCGCATCCGCCCGCAGTCGCGGCACCCCCAGCCCGTCTGCTTTCCCCAACCCCTGCTGGTTGACCTTCTCGCAAAGGCCACCTCGACCTTCTCGAGGAAGGTTGCTTCCAAGGATCCGGCTCGCAGGGTGCACGCAATCTCGTCCTAGCTGCTGCTGTGTGAAGATCGGTCGGCCTGAAGACGCAAGAGGTATCCTCTCAAGACGCCTTGATTTTGATGGATAAGCAAGAACAGAGGGTGATACAGAGCATGTGTAGAACATGCACTGCTCTCACGCGCCGCCACGGACTGCTCTGCTGCCATCCCCGTCGTGATGTCTCCACGGGGCTCCCTGACCCATCGACGGGGACAACTGCACACAACCCCCTGCTCCTCAACTCAGATGGCCGCGCAGGCAGCCATCCCTCCAGGAGGCCGACACCATGCTGGCTGCTTGCTTCCAGTCACGTGCTTGCGAACGGATGGTGCCTGTGCTTCTACGTGTGTACGCTCATCCATGATTACACATGGTGTATTCTCCGTCTGTGATTAGCTACTCTGGTTCATGCGTACACCATATATTTGATGCTAACATGTGTCTAATGCAGACCACTAAAAATACAGTTCATTTAGTTATAAAAAATAGTGTTTGTTCTATGATAGTTAACTAACCAAAATAAGAGATGCACAATTCACTCTAAAAACGACAATTCATTTTATAGATGAGCATCCGTTCACTACCAAAAAGAGAATTATTTTTTGCAACTATGTCAATCCACCTTTTTCATCAGTTGCAAAAATAATAGTATTTGTGCATGTTCCCACTTGCTACGGCAACGCTGGATTTAATCAACCTGGGAGAGAACAAGCAAAAAGGCAATCAAAGTGTGAGAGAGAACACACTCCGTCACTGTCAAAAATAATGGGTGCTCCTTGGTCCATAGATTTTCTCTTGCATACGTGTGTTCCTATGGGATAGAAAAAGAGAGAAGTTCATCCTAGCAAACGTGTGTCATTCAATGTGTATACTAAAAGAAGCGGAAAACAACATGTGAACATCAGTGTGTGGGGTGTTGCTACGTTTGTCTTGTACTATTGTGCAAAAATTTCACTTTAAATTTCTATTTCTGAAGGTCAAAATGTTGTGTTCGAGAAGGTCAAGTGTGTTATGTGTATCTCAGGAAGTTCAAATAATTTAAACATGCAAAAGAAAAACATGGGAGATTTGCGATTTTTTAGAACTTGAAGTGACAAAGAAATTTAATAAGAGGATACACAAAATTTAAGTTTATAATATTCACTTCAAAAACATTAACAGGAAAAACAATGTTCTCTTTGTTCTCGAACAAAAATAAACTTAATAAAAAAAGGGAATGTAGTTTACTCTTTACAAAATCCTCATAAATGTTTCGTTAAATCAATTGTGCTTCTCTGCTCTATGCATGTTCATTGATATTGCCAACAAACATACTATTTTCCAAAAAAGTGGTTCGATGTTTATTACAAGACTAGAATTTTTTTGTGCTACTAAGAAATAAAACCAAGAAGTCCAAATTAAAAAGATGGAGAAGTTCGATAATTACAGAAACTATGATTTTCCTCGTTATTTAAAAATGGAAACAAGAAGTTCAAAATAAAGTAATGCAATAGTTTGATGTACTAAAAAGGAAAATCTGAATCTATTGATGGGAAGAACATAAGAAGTTCAGACAAAAATAACACAATCGTACAAAAATAAGAGAGCACTTTGAAATGGATATTTCACCGTTTCTAACAAAAAAATAAGAAGTTCAAATTTTAAACATAGAGTAGTTCAAAAAATCATAAAAACGGGGATTATCACCATTTCTAAAAAACTATAGAAGTTCAAATTTAAATAACGGACATGTTCAATATTTATTACGAAACTAGGATTTTGCCGTCACTGAAAGAAATAAACCAAGAAGTCCAAATTACAAAAATAGAGAAGTTCGATATTTATAAAAAAAAACTCAGATTTTCCTTCTTCCTAAAGAATAAAAATGACGAAGTTCAAATAAAAATAGAGGAGTAGTTCGATGTATACGGGAAACTCAAATTAATACTGTTTCTATGAAAATAATAAAACTATGAAGTTGAATTTACAAAAAAATGTTTGATGCTTATTTAAAAACATATTTCCTTTATAAGAATATGACTAAGAAGTTGAAATTAAAATAACGGATAAGTTTGAAGTATATATAAAACCTCATATTTGTTGCAAGAAGTTCACATGCACCTCTGTGCACGTTTCAGAATTTATATTGCGGGACATTCGACCTCCAATTACATGTTTTAAAAATAGCAAAAAAGACGTCCGACCTTCAGTTGCGTGTAATTCGACGTATACACAAAAATGTGACAGTAGTTCTTAGTGAAAACAACGAGAAGTTCAAGTACTGCAAATCTTAAAAATAAAAGCTTAGAAAGTTTGTTCAAAGAAGTTCAAGTGCTCTGTCCGGAGAAGTTCAAAAATTCTTGCGAGAGTGGTTCACCTTGTATTTCCATGTTCGATTTTTTTCCATATAAAAATCGAATACAATTCTTTACTCAAAAAAAATAAAAAGGTGAAGTTCATATTGAAATAATAGAGAAGTTCGGAGTTTATTAAAACCTAGGATTTACCTGTTCAAAAAATAAAAAACACAACGCCATTTTTTGTACTTTTAAAAACAACTCATAAACGAAAAATATGGTTGCTAGAAGTTCAAGTGCTCGGTGAGGAAAAGTTCAAAAAATTCTTGTGAGAGAGGTTCACCATGTATTTAGATGTCCAAAATACGTAAAAAAATATGTTGTTTTTTGGGTTTTAAAATAATTCTCTCAAACCAAAGAGAAGTTCAAAGTGATAACAACCAGAAGTTCACGTACTACATGGTGTGTATTTCATACAAGAAAAAAAACAATAAAGTGAAACAGAGTGAAGTTCAAACAGACATGACCCAGAAGTTCAACTGCTTCACGCAGTGCAAAAAAACAACACATCAAAAACAAAGTGAGGTTCAAACAGACATGCTCGAGAAGTTCAACTACTTCACGCACTGCAAAAAACAGCATGTCAAAAACAAAGTGAGGTTCAAACACACATGCTCGAGAAGTTCAACTACTTCATGCAGTGCGTTTCCGTTCGCGATGATGGCAGAAATCATGATCTCGTCATTTTCTAATTTACTTCAAAACAATAGGAATATCATTTGTGTAAGTTCAAGTCCTCGGTCAGAAAAAATTAAAAAAATTATTGTGAGAGAGGTTTGTACAAAAAGAATATCATTTGTGTAACACTGACGAATGGATGAGAAAATTACAAAGGAAAATACGTCACAGAAGTTCAACGTGAAAACAGCAGGAAGTTCAACTACTACACTGAATAAATTTCAGATGAAAAACTTTTAAAACCATCGCGATTATGAGAAAAATAATCAACACGGGAAAGTTGCGTGTTTACAGCAGCTTTCCATCGGTATATCACTCGTTGAATTCCGGGGAGTGGATGGAGAACTATGAGTAGTGGATGGAGATCTGCGAGCAAAAAAAGCACGTCAAAAACAGAGTGAAGTTCAGGTAGATATGCTGAGAAGTTCAGGTTCTTCACGCGGTGCATTTTCGAAGAATCCGTTTCGCGATAGAGGCGGAACGAATGATCACGCCGTTTTCAAAATTACTTGAAAACGGCTAAGAATCGGAGAAAACCATCAACATGAAAAAGTTTCGCATTTTCCGTAGCTTTTCAACGGTATATTATTTGCACAATTCCGATAAAGTTTGTAGAAATTACGGTGAAAATACGTTTTTCACCATTTTCGAAACTGACTTAAACCGTAAAGAATTGGGAGAAACAATACATACCAAAAAGTTTCGCATTTGTTCAAGATTTCCAACGCCATATCATTTGCTGCATTCGGACACATGGTTAAAAAATTAGCTCGAAAATACGAACTCGGTAGGACTTGTACCATTTTCTAAATTACTCTTAAACCATTCAAAATTAGAAAAAAACTTTCAAGATGAAAAAGTAGCGCATTTTCATAAGCTTTCCAACGCCATATCATACGCCTCCATTGCATTAGCCGTTTAGAAATAACATCGAAAAAATGAACTCAGCTGTTCGATTTATGAAATTTTATGTTTTTTCAAATTACTCTTTAACCATAGGTAATTAGAGAAAAACTTTCAACATGTGGAAGGAGAGGTTTTGCAGCAGCTTTCCAACGCCATATTATATGCCTCATTCCAATAAACGGTTTAGAAATGCGATCGAAAATACGATTCACGTTTTTTGTGCGAAGAAAAAACGGTTTTCAAAACTGCTCTTAAACCGCTTATATTTTGCCAAAAATTTAAGTTGGGTCATGATATTGGTGTCCATAGCTTTCCAACTGTATATCGCAAGCCCCATTTCGGCAATGTTGGTGGAAGTTCAACCTAGTTCACAGGGAAGTTCAACGTACTACTAGCGGGGCATGTCAGGTTATGATCAGAATATTATTCTGATCCCGTGATCAGAATTGTGTTTATAAGAATGATCATGATGCCCTCATGTCCGTATTTTATTTTATCGACACCTCTATCTCTAAACATGTGGACATATTTTTCGATTTCGGCTTCCGCTTGAGGGCAAGCGAGGTATAAGCTTGGGGGAGTTGATACGTCCATTTTGCATCATGCTTTTATATTGATATTTATTGCATTATAGGCTGTTATTACACATTATGTCACAATACTTATGCCTATTCTCTCTTATTTTATAAGGTTTACATGAAGAGGGGGAATGCCGGCAACTGAAATTCTGGGCTGGAAAAGGAGCAAATATTAGAGACCTATTCTACACAACTCCAAAAGTCCTGAAACTTCACGGGAGCATGTTTCAGAATATATAAAAAATATTGGGCGGAAGAAGTACCAGAGGGGGGCCACCCACCATCCACGAGGGTGGGGGCCCCTGGGCGCGCCCCCTGCCTCGTGGGCCCCCTGGCATCCCTCTGATGCCCATCTTTGGCTATATGGAGTCTTTCGTCCTAGAAAAAAAATCATAAGCAAGCTTACGGGATGAAACTCCGCCGCCACGAGCCGGAACCTTGGCGGAACCAATCTAGGGCTCCGGCGGAGCTGTTCTGTCGGGGAAACTTCCCTCCGGGAGGGGGAAATCATCACCATCGTCATCACCATCGATCCTCTCATCGGGAGGGGGTCAATCTCCATCAACATCTTCACCAGGACCATCTCATCTCAAACCCTAGTTCATCTCTTGTATCCAATCTTTGTCCCAAAGCCTCATATTGGTACCTGTGGGTTGCTAGTAGTGTTGGTTACTCCTTGTAGTTGATGCTAGTTGGTTTATTCCGTGGAAGATCATATGTTCAAATCCTTTATGCATATTAATATCCCTCTGCTTATGAACATTAATATGATTTTTGAGTAGTTACATTTGATCCCGAGGACATGGGAGAAGCCTTGCTGTAAGTAGTCATGTGAACTTGGTATCCGTTCGATATTTTGATGAGATGTATGTTGCCTTTCCTCTAGTGGTGTCATGTGAACGTCGACTACATGACCCTTCGCCATTGTTTGGGCCTATAGGAAGGCATTGGGAAGTAATAAGTAGATGATGGGTTGCTAGAGTGACATAAGCTTAAAGCCTAGTTTATGAGTTGCTTCGTAAGGGGCTGATTTGGATCCATATGTTTCATGCTATGGTTAGGTTTATCTTAATACTTCTTTTGTAGTTGCGAATGCTTGCAATAGGGGTTAATCATAAGTGGGATGCTTTTCCAAGGAAGGTCAGTACCCAAGCACCGGTCCACCCACATATCATATTATCAAAGTACCGAACGCGAATCATATGAACGTGATGAAAACTAGCTTGACGATAATTCCCATGTGTCCTCGGGAGCGCTTTCCTTTATATAAGAGTTTGTCCAGGCTTGTCCTTTGCTACAAAAAGGATTGGGCCATCTTGCTGCACCTTATTTACTATTATTACTTGTCACCCATTACAAATTACATTATCACAAAACTATCTGTTACCGATAATTTTAGTTCTTATAGAGAATACCTTACTGAAAACTGCTTATCATTTGCTTCTGCTCCTCGTTGGGTTCGAGACTCTTACTTATCGAAAGGACTACGATAGATCCCCTATACTTGTGGGTCATCAAAGATCTATATGTTCAGATTGTTGACCACATATTTATATCCTCTGATCATGAACAATATTATTATTTGGGAGTAGTTCTATTTGTTCTTGAGGACATGTGAGAAGTCATGTTATTGGTAATCATGTGAAGTTCATCACCGTCCAATGTTTTGATGATGTGTCGTGTTGTTCTTCCTTTAGTGGTGTCTCGTGAACATCGACTACCTAACGCTTCTGTTGGGGAACATTCCATGGGAAACAAAAAAATTCCTACGCTCACCAAGATCAATCTAGGAGATGCACATCTACGAGAGCAGAGATTGGATCTATCGCTAAGCGGAAGAATTAAGAAATGTTGTTGATGTAGTCAAACTTCTTCGCGATCCAATCACAATCCATTCACGAACTCCCGATAAAATGCCGAATGGACGGAACCTCCGTGTTCAACACACGTACGTCTTGATGACGCCTTCACATCCTCGATCGAGTGAGCGATGGTGAAGTAGTAGCTCAAGTTCTCCAGCAGCACGACAGCATGGTGGCGGTGGTGGAGTCTCAGCAGGGCTTCGCCAAGCCTTGCGGAGAAGGAGAGGAACTACGAGGGAGAGGAAGGGCAGCGCCGTGGCATGAATGGGTGTGGCTTCCCTCCTCTCTACCTCTATATATAGGGGGTTGGGGGAAGAGGGGCACCCTAGGGACAGCCTCTGATACGTCTCCCTCGTATCTACTTTTCCAAACACTTTTGCCCTTGTTTTGGACTCTAACTTGCATGATTTGAATGAAACTAACCCGGACTGACGCTGTTTTCAGCAGAATTGGCATGGTGTTATTTATGTGCAGAAACAAAAGTTCTTGGAATGACCTAAAACTCCACGGAGAATATTTTCTAGAAATAATAAAAAACACTGGCAAAGAATCAAGGCCAGGGGCCCCACACCCTAGCCACGAGGGTGGGGGGCGCGCCCCCTGCCTCGTGGCCCCCCTGGAGCTCCACCGACCTCAACCTTGACTCCATATATTCGTGTTCGGGGAGAAAAAATCAAGAAGAAGTATTCATCGCGTTTTACGATACGGAGCTGCCTCCAAGCCCTAAACTCTCTCGGGAGGGCTGATCTGGAGTCCGTTCGGGGCTCCGGAGAGGGGAATCCGTCACCATCGTCATCATCAACCATCCTCCATCACCAATTTCATGATGCTCACCGCCGTGCGTGAGTAATTCCATCGTAAGGTTGCTGGACAGTGATGGGTTGGATGAGATTTATCATGTAATCGAGTTAGTTTTGTTAGGGTTTGATCCCTAGTATCCACTATGTTCTGAGATTGATGTTGCTATGACTTTGCTATGCTTAATGCTTGTCACTAGGGCCCGAGTGCCATGATTTCAGATCTGAACCTATTATGTTTTCATGAATATATGTGAGTTCTTGATCCTATCTTGCAAGTCTGTAGTCACCTACTATGTGTTATGATCCGGCAACCCTGAAGTGAAAATAATCGGGACCACTTCCGGTGATGACCGTAGTTTGAGGAGTTCATGTATTCACTATGTGTTAATGCTTTGGTCCGGTACTCTATTAAAAGGAGGCCTTAATATCCCTTAGTTTCCGCTAGGACCCCGCTACCATGGGAGGGTAGGACAAAAGATGTCATGCAAGTTCTTTTCCATAAGCACGTATGGCTATATTCAGAATACATGCCTACATTACATTAATGAATTGGAGCTAGTTCTGTGTCACCCTAGGTTATGACTGTTACATGATGAACCGCATCCGGCATAATTCTCTATCACCGGTCCATTGCCTACGAGCTTTCCATATATTGTTCTTCGCTTATTTACTTTTCCTTTGCTATTGTTATTATCACTACAGAACACCAAAAATATTACTTTTTCTATCGTTACCTTTTGCTATTGTTACCACTACTATCATATTACTTTGCTACTAAACACTTCGCTACAGATACTAAGTTTCCAGGTGTGGTTGAATTGATAACTCATCTGCTAATACTTGAGAATATTCTTTGGCTCCCCTTGTGTCAAATCAATAAATTTGGGTTGAATACTCTACCCTCGAAAACTATTGCGATCCCCTATACCTGTGGGTTATCAAGACTATTTTCTGGCACCGTTGCCAGGGAGCATAGCTCTATTCTTTGAGTCACTTGGGATTTATATCTGCTTATCATTATGAAGAACTTGAGAGATCCAAAAACCAAGATTTATCCCTCAACTACGAGGGGAGGTAAGGAACTGCCATCTAGCTCTGCACTTGATTCACCTTCTGTTTTGAGTAAGCTTGCGACACCTAAACCTGCTTCTGCTATTAATTCTAATATGTCGCATATTATTGATGATGCCACTTCTGCTATGCATGATACTTATGATGAAACTACTTCTATGCTTGATACTACTGTGCCACTTGGTGATTTTCTTGATGAACGACTTGCTAGGGCTAGAGATAATGAAATTATTGAAACTGATAATACTGATGAAAGTAATGATGAAGGCTCTCCAAATAAATATGAATTGCCTGTTGTGCCCGAGGGATATGTTATGGATGAAGAAACTAAAAGAGACTTTCTTGCTTGCAATGATAGAAGTGATCTTAAGAAATTATTAGCTAAGCTTAAACAAAAAACTCTGAATGCTAGAATGAAATATGGTCCTGCTTATGCTACTTCACCTATCTTTGTTACTGATAAGGATTATGAATTCTCTATTGATTCTGATACAATTACTTTGGTTGAATCTGATCCTTTCTATGGTTATGAATCTGAAACTATTGTGGCACATCTTACTAAATTAAATTATGTAGCCACCCTGTTCACTAATGATGAGAGAACTCGCTACTTTTATATCCTTAAAATATTTCCATTCTCATTAAAGGGTGATGATAAGATATGGTCTAATTCTCTTGATCCTGGTTGTGTGCGTAGTTGATAACCCACAAGTATAGGGGATCGCAACAGTTTTCGAGGGTAGAGTATTCAACCCAAATTTATTGATTCGACACAAGGGGAGCCAAAGAATATTCTCAAGTATTAGCAGCTGAGTTGTCAATTCAACCACACCTGGAAACTTAATACCTGCAGCAAAGTATTTAGTAGCAAAGTAATATGATAGTAGTGGTAATGGTAGCAAAAGGTAATGATAACAGAAGTAATGTTTTTGGTATTTTGTAATGATGATAGCAATAGCAACGGAAAAGTAAATAAGCGAAGAACAATAGATGGAAAGCTCGTAGGCAATGGATCAGTGATGGAGAATTATGCCGGATGCGGTTCACCATGTAACAATCATAACCCAGGGTGACACAGAACTAGCTCCAATTCATCGATGTAATGTAGGCATGTATTTCGAATATAGTCATACGTGCTTATGGAAAAGAACTTGCATGACATCTTTTGTCCTACCCTCCCGTGGCAGCGGGGTCCTAACGGAAACTAAGGGATATTAAGGCCTCCTTTTAATAGAGTACCGGAACAAAGCATTAGCACATAGTGAATACATGAACTCCTCAAACTATGGTCATCACCGGTAAGTATCCCGATTATTGTCACTTCAGGGTTAATGGATCATAACACATAATAGGTGACTATAGACTTGCAAGATAGGATCAAGAACTCTCATATATTGATGAAAACATAATAGGTTCAGATCTAAAATCATGGCACTCGAGCCCTAGTGACAAGCATTAAGCATAGCAAAGTCATAGCAACATCAATCTCAGAACATAATGGATACTGGGGATCAAACCCTAACAAAACTAACTCAATTACATGATAGATCTCATCCAACCCATCACCGTCCAGCAAGCCTATGATGAATTACTCATGCACGGCGGTGAGCATCTTGAAATTGGTGATGGAGGATGGTTGATGATGACGATGGCGACAGATTCCCCTCTCCGGAGCCCCGAACGGACTCCAGATCAGCCCTCCCGAGAGGTTTTGGGGCTTGGCGGCGGCTCCGTATCGTAAAATGTGATGATTTCTTCTCTCTGATTTTTTCTCTATGAAAGCAAATATATAGAGTTGGACTTGAGGTCGGAGGAGCTCTAGGGGGCCCACAAGGTAGGGGGCGCGCCCTAGGGGGGGGGGGGCAGGGGCGCCCCCCCCCCCCGTGGACAGGGGGTGGGACCCCTGGTCTTCATCTTTTGCAAGGATTTTTATATTTTCTGAATAGATGTTCCGTGAAGTTTCAGGTCATTCCGAGAACTTTTGTTTCTGCACATAAATAACACCATAGCAATTCTGCTGAAAACAGCGTCAGTCCGGGTTAGTTCCATTCAAATCATGCAAGTTAGTGTCCAAAATAAGGGCAAAAGTGTTTGGAAAATTAGATACGACGGAGACGTATCAGTAGTCCCCAGGATATGATTTATTACTTCTCTGCTAAATATTTCCCTGCTCATGAGAAACAAGCTGCCTTAAGGGATATATATAATTTTGTGCAAATTGAAGAAGAGAGTCTCCCACAAGCTTGGGGGAGGCCTCTCCAATTTCTTAATGCTTTGCTTGATCATCCTCTTAAGAAAAATGAAATACTTGATATATTTTATAATGGACTAACCGATGCTTCTAGAGATTACCTGGATTGTTGTGCTGGTTCTATTTTCAGGGAAAGAACACCGGATGAAGCTGAAATTCTATTGAATAATATGTTTAAAAAAGAAAATAATTGGAAACTTCCTGAGCCAGCTCCTGAGCCAACTCCTGAGCCTATTCCTAAACCAAATCCGAAGAAAAGAGGTGTTCTATTTCTCAGTCCTAAACATATGCAAGAGGCAAAGAAATCTATGAAAGAAAAGGGTATTAAAGATGAAGATGTTAAGAATTTACCTCCTATTGAAGAAATACATGGTCTTAATTTACCGCCTATTGAAGAAACACATGGTCTTGATAACCCGACACAGGTAGTAAAGGTAAATTCTCTCTATAGATATGATAAGGCTGAAATCCCATTTACTAAGTTTGCTAGCCCATGCTTGGATGAGTTTGATGACTTTATGGTTAAACAAGAAAACTTCAATGCTTATTTTGGTAGAGAATTAAAACACAATGCTGATATGCTTGAACACTTGGGTGATTATATGGCTAATGTTAAAGGTGAACTTAAACTTATTAGTAAACATGCTTCTATGGTTACCACTCAAGTAGAACAAGTACTTAAAGCTCAAAATGATTTGCTTAATGAATTGAATAGTAAGAATAATGACTATGATGTTAGAGTTGCCACTAGAACTGGTAAAATGACTCAGGAACCTTTGTATCCTGAAGGCCACCCTAAGAGAATTGAGCAAGATTCTTAGAGAAATAATATAGATGCACCTAGTCCTTCTAAGAGGAATGAAAAGAAAAATGATAGGACTTTGCATGCTTCTAGTGAACCTGTTGCTGACACACCTGAGAATCCCAATGATATTTCTATTTCTGATGCTGAAACATAATATGGTAATGAACATGAAACTAGTGATAATGTTAATGATGATGCTCAACCTAGCAATGATAATGATATAGAAATTGAACCTGCTGTTGATCTTGATAACCCACAATCAAAGAATCAACATTATGATAAAAAGAGACCTTGTTGCTAGGAAACACGGTAAGGAAAGAGAGCCTTGGGTTCAGAAACCCATGCCTTTTCCTCCTAAGCCATCCAAGAAAAAGGATGATGAGGATTTTGAGCGCTTTGCTGAAATGATTAGACCTATCTTTTTGCGTGTGCGTTTGACAGATATGCTTAAAATGAATCCTTATGCTCAGTATCTGAAAGATATTGTCACTAATAAGAGAAAGATACCGGAAGCTAAAATTTCCACCATGCTTGCTAATTATACTTTTAAGGGTGGAATACCTAAGAAACTAGGAGATCCAGGAGTACCAACTATACCATGCTCCATTAAAAGAAACTATGTTAAAACTGCTTTATGTGATCTTGGAGCCGGTGTTAGTGTTATGCTCCCCTCTTTATATCGTAGACTTGATTTGAATAAGTTGACACCTACTGAAATATCTTTGCAAATGGCTGATAAATCAACTGCTATACCTGTTGGTATTTGTGAGGATGTGCCTGTTGTGGTTGCAAATGTTACTATTTTAACGGACTTTGTTATTCTTGATATTCCCGACGATAGTATGTCTATTATTCTTGGAAAACCCTTTTGAATACTGCAAGGGCTGTTATTGATTGCACCAAAGGCAATGTCACTTTTCATGTTAATGGTAATGAGCATACGGTACACTTTCCTAGGAAACAACCTCAAGTCCACAGTATCAATTCTATTGGAAAAATTCCATCGATTATTTTTAGAGGTTTTGAATTTCCTCTACCTACTGTCAAGAAGAAATATGATATTCTTATTGTTGAGGATGTCCTATCCCCGTTGAGGTAACCTAGTGTTATTCGAAATTTCTCCGGTTCCATGTTAGTCAGAATGGGTTTGTTAACAAGACCTGATCAACCTTGTTAGTGGATTCCTTTTGATGAGCATGAGATGGATGAAGTTAGAAAGCACAACTCTCTATACCCTCTTTTTACTTTCTGTTATTTATACTAAATAAAGAAAAAATAGTAATTTTTGTTTGTTTTCTGAATTATCCGTGCAATATAAAAATACCCCCAAAATAAAAGTTCTCCAAATGCCCTGACATTTAAATATGATTTTTTCTGGAATATTTGAGAATATCTGGCACTGAGAACACAACAGGGGGAGCAAGCACCTAGCCACGAGGGTCCACGGCGCGCCCACCCCCCTAGGCGCACCCCCTGCCTCGCGGGCCCATGGTGTCTCCCCTCCACTTATTCATGCACCCACACTTCTTCTTCCTCCCACAAACACCACTAACCAGCTCAAACCTGAGTCCAAGCTCATTTTGCTGCGATTTTTGATCTCCTTGCTCAAAGCACCTCTCACCAAACTGCTTTTGGGGATTGTTCCTTGGTAGGTGACTCCTGCATTGGTCCAATTAGTTTTTGTTCTAGTGCTTTATTCATTGCAAATTTGTGCTGCCTAGGAGACCATGTTCTTGAGCTTGCATGTCAAATTTATATGGTTCCAAGTAGTTTTAATGCATGATATAGGCTCTAGGCACTTGTAGGAGTAGTTGCTATCAATTTTGTTGAGTTTGGTTAACTTTTATTTTGAAGTCTCTAAAAATTTCAGAATTTTTTCAGAAGAAGAAATATGTTTAGGAAAATGTACCAAGATGGTTCTTCAAGGAAACAAGGACCTAGGCTTGCAATGCGTGATGCTAATGATGAGCCACCAAGGGACGCTCCAGTGTGGCCTTGTGAATGGCCTTCAGAGGACTTCATGGATCGAGCAGGAATTAAGGAAGAATTTAACACATATTTGCGTAACGCTGATCTTGTGACCTTCAAGGCGGAAAAGTGCCGCCAGTACCACTATCTCACTAGTTCCTTTGTGAGGAGGTTTGAATTTTCATCTTCACGCAATTCTCAAACTGTCCTGTTTGATATTTATGAAAATTCTTATACTATGGACTTAGAGGATTTTACCACTGCTTGCAAACTTCCACAATGGGGTAGTACTAGTGAACCTCGCAAATATGAGTTTAGAGATTTTCTTGCTAGTATAACTGTGGGAGAATCTAGAGATATAGCACAAGCTACCATAGGGAGCATTCATTTTCCTGCTATACATTATTTTGCTCTCTTCATAGGTAGGTGCATAAATGGTAAAGATGAAGCATGTCACATGTGTGTCCCTGACCTCAATATTCTTAGGAGTGCTGTGTTACGAGATAAATCTTATAATTTGGGAGCCATTGTTGCACGTAGGTTGCATCATAATAGATTTAATGGAGATTTCTTTGGTGGAATTTATGCAACCCGTATAGCTAATTTTCTTGGTATAACCACACATGAGGATGATATTGAGTTGCCTCCTGCTTATTTGGATTATGAGGCTATGGTTCGTCATCATTTTGTTGAGAGGAACGATCAGTTCCTCCAGTACCGACTAATCATTGACAGACGACGCACCTATCACGTCGCTCTCCCCGCTTCTACTTTCTTTGACTTTCAGGCAAAAGGGAGATATTTTATAACCAGAGAGGAGGCGGAAGAGTATAAGAGGAGGGCTGAGATAGCTTGCCTCCAAGCTGCAGCCCATGATGCAATGACTGCTGCATCTCAGTACGACCCCAACTACAACTTTGGATACCGCCAGGCCATCCGTGGCATTAGACCAACTTAGGCCAAAATCCTAAGCTTGGGGGAGTACGTATTTCTCACCGACGTTACATTCATGTTCACACACTCATTGCTAGTTGTCGGTGCTCATACTTTTTCATTGTATCATCCATGCTAGTTTATTTCCTTTTTATGCTTTCTTCTTGTGTGTTTGATAAACCTTAAAAAAACCAATAAAATTAGTTGTAGCTTTTAGCTAGTTTTAATTTCCATGCTTGTAGTAGTAATTAAAAATAAAACCCAAAAAGATTTCCTGTTCTTCTTTTGCTTGTTGGGAGCTTTCCCCTGTAAATAGTTTTATTTCTTTTCCTTTCTTTGGGGGTCGATAGGAGACGACCATAATTAAAATGTTAAAGTGGCTCTTATATGCATTATTGTTGATTTGACAAAAGAGCCCATATTACCTTGTCTTCTCTCTTGAATTGAATGCTTGAAGATTCCAGCTTAGTCCAATGCACGTGCACTGTTATTATTATTCACATCATTCGGTCATGCAAGTGAAAGGAAATTATGACGATATATGATGGACTGATTGGGATGAGAGAAGCTGGTATGAACTCGACCTCTCTTGTTTTTGTAAATATGATTAGTTCATCGTTCCTGATTCAGCCTATTATGAATGAAAATGTTTGCAATGACAATTAGAGATTATAGTTGCTTATGCCATGCTTAATTAGCTAGGAGCTTATAATGGTTTACCTTGCGTGCCAACATGCTATTAAAATAGTTGTGATGTGGTATGATAGGGTGGTATCCTCTATTGAACGATTCGAGTGGCTTGACTTGGCACATGTTCACGCATCTAGTTGAAACAAAATCAACATAGCCTCTACGATATTTATGTTCATGGTGCATTATATCCTACTCATGCTTGCATTCGGTGTTGATTAATTTTAATGCATGTTCATGACTGTTGTCGCTCTCTAGCTGGTCGCTTCCCAGTCTTTTTCTAGCCTTCACCTGTACTAGGAGGGAATACTGCTTGTGCATCCAATCCCATAAACCCCAAAGTTATTCCATATGAGTCCACTATACCTTCCTATATGCGGTATCTACCTGCCGTTCCAAGTAAATTTGTATGTGCCAAACTCTAAACCTTCAAATAAACATTCTGTTTTGTATGCTCGAATAGATCATGTATCAACTAGGGCTATCCGTATCTTCCATGTTAGGCGGGTTATTCTCAAGAGGAGTGGACTCCGCTCCTCACTCACGAGAAAATGGCTGGTCACCGGGATGCCCAGTCCCATGCTTTATGCAAATCAAATCAAAATAACTACAAACAAAACTCCCTCGGGACTGTTGTTAGTTGGAGGCACTCGTTGTTTCGAGCAAGCCATGGATTGATGCTTGTTGGTGGAGGAAGAGTATAAACTTTACCATGCTGTTTGGGAACCGCCTATAATGTGTGTAGCATGGAAGATATCGCCATCTCTTGGTTGTTATGTTGACAATGAAAGTATATCGCTCAAAATATTATTCATCTCTATTTCAAAATCGAGCTCTAGCACCTCTACAAATCCCAGCTTCCCTCTGCGAAGGGCCTATCTATTTACTTTTATGTTGAGTCATCATCCTCTTATTAAAAAGCACCAGTTGGAGAGCACCACTGTCATTTGCATTCATTACTGTTAGTTTACATTGAGTATGACTTGACTGGATCTCTTTTACCATGAATTACAATGTCTAGTCAGTCCTTGATCTTTAATGGTGCTCTGCATTTATGTTTTGCGGTCTCAGAAAGGGCCAGAGAGATACCATCTTGTTATATCATATTATGATTGTTTTGAGAAAGTGTTGTCATCCGAGATTTATAATTATTGCTCGCTAGTTGATTATGCCATTGATATGAGTAAACATGAGACCTAAGAGTTATTGTGAATATGGTTAGTTCATAATCTTTGCTGAAAACTTGAATGCTGGCTTTACATATTTACAACAACAAGAGCAAACAAAATTTGTAAAAGTTTTTCTTTATCACTTTCAGTTTGTCAACTGAATTGCTTGAGGACAAGCAAAGGTTTAAGCTTGGGGGAGTTGATATGTCTCCATCGTATCTACTTTTCCAAACACTTTTGCCCTTGTTTTGGACTCTAACTTGCATGATTTGAATGAAACTAACCCGGACTGACGCTGTTTTCAGCAGAATAGCCATGGTGTTATTTATGTGCAGAAACAAAAGTTCTCGGAATGACCTGAAACTCCACGGAGAGTATTTTTAGAAATAATAAAAAATGTTGGCAAAGAATCAACGCCAGGGGGCCCACACCCTAGCCACGAGGGTGGGGGTTGCGCCCCTGCCTCGTGGGCCCCCTGGAGCTCCACCGACCTCAACCTTGACTCCATATATCCGTGTTTGGGGAGAAAAAAAATAAAGAAGGATTCATCGCATTTTATGATACGGAGCCGCCGCCAAGCCCTACACTCTCTCAGGAGGGCTGATCTGGAGTCTGTTCGGGGCTCCAGAGAGGGGAATCCGTCGCCATCGTCATCATCAACCATCCTCCATCACCAATTTCATGATGCTCACCGCCGTGCGTGAGTAATTCCATTGTAGGCTTGCTGGACGGTGATGGGTTGGATGAGATTTATCATGTAATCGAGTTACTTTTATTAGGGTTTGATCCCTAGTATCCACTATGTTCTGAGATTGATGTTGCTATGACTTTGCTATGCTTAATGCTTGTCACTAGGGCCCGAGTGCCATGATTTCAGATCTGAAACTATTATGTTTTCATGAATATATGTGAGTTCTTGATCCTACCTACTATGTGTTATGATCCGTCAACCCCGAAGTGACAATAATCGGGACCACTTCCGGTGATGACCGTAGTTTGAGGAGTTCATGTATTCACTATGTGTTAATGCTTTGGTCCGGTGCTCTATTAAAAGGAGGCCTTAATATCCCTTAGTTTCCGCTAGGACCCCGCTACCACGGGAGGGTAGGACAAAAGATGTAATGCAAGTTCTTTTCCATAAGCACGTATGACTATATTCGGAATACATGCCTACATTACATTGATGAATTGGAGCTAGTTCTGTGTCACCCTAGGTTATGACTGTTACATGATGAACCGCATCCGACATAATTCTCTATCACCGATCCATTGCCTACGAGCGTTCCATATATTGTTCTTCGCTTATTTACTTTTCCGTTGCTATTGTTATTATCACTACAAAACACCAAAAATATTACTTTTGCTATCGTTACCTTTTGCTACCGTTACCACTACTATCATATTACTTTGCTACTAAACACTTCGCTGCAGATACTAAGTTTTCAGGTGTGGTTGAATTGACAACTCAGCTGCTAATACTTGAGAATATTCTTTGGATCCCCTTGTGTCGAATCAATAAATTTGGGTTGAATACTCTACCCGCAAAAACTATTGCGATCCCCTATACTTGTGGGTTATCAGCCTCCCCTAGGGAGGCACCCCTAGGTGCCTTGTCTCCCAAGCCAAGGGGGCGGTTGCCTAGGGGGCACCCATCTCCCTTGTGGCTGAGTGGGCTGAGAGGTGAGGGGGGGCACCCAGCCCCTTGTTGGCTGGTGTGCCCCCTTCCCTTGGCCCATGAGACCCCCAACACTCCCCCCGAAACCATTTTTGATATTCCAGCGATAACCTGGTACCTTTCGGAACACTTCCAGAATCTGATTCCCTTCGTCCTACATATCAATCTTCACCTCCGGACTATTCTGGAGTTCCTCGTCATGTTTGGGATCTCGTTCAGGACTCCGAACAACCTTCAGTCACCAACATAATAACTCAACTATACTTAGATCGTCACCAACCGTTGAGTGTGTAGACCCTGCGGGTTCGAGAACTATGCAGACATGACCGAGACACCTCTATGGTCAATAACCAATAGCTGGACCTGGATGTCCATATTGTTTCCTACATATTCTATGAAAGTCTTTTTCAGTCGAACCTCAATGCCAAGGATTCAGCTAATCCCGTATGCTGTTCCCTTTGTCCATCGGTATGTTACTTTCCCGAGATTCGATCGTCGGTATCTCCATACCTAGTTCAATCTCGTTACCGGCAAATCTCTTTACCCGTTCTGTAATACAAGATCCCGTGACTAACTCCTTACTCACATTGCTTGCAATCTCATTGTGATGTTGTATTATTGAGTGGGCCCCGAGATACCTCTCCATCATACGGAGTGACAAATTCCAGTCTTGTTCCATGCCAACTCAACAGACACCATCGGAGATACCTGTAGAGCATATTTATAGTCATCCAGTTATGTTGCAACGTTTAATACACACAAGGTACTCCTTCGGTGTCAGTGAATTGCATGATCTCATGGTCATGGGAACAGATACTTGACATGCAAAAAACGATTGCAATAAACTTGATATGATCATATGCTACACTTATAGTTTGTGTCTGGATTTAACACGGCAGATGCCCTAGCAAAAATGACTTAGTCGTGGGGCCATCGCAACTAGGTTAGCTTGAAGGGGTTAATCGGGACAAAGGTGAAAGTGCAACTATCCCTGGGTGGTTTTGGTAATTCCTAACAACATATAGCTCATTGAGCTAACATTATTCCAAGATTAATATTTTAGGAAAAGCTCAATGAATGGCATGGCATGGATGATGAAAGTGGATCCCTCAAAATTCTAAGGACAAAAAGTTTGGCTCAAGCTTGAAGCTCAAGACTCTACATTTTATATTTTAGTGATCCAAGATCACATTGAGTCTATAGGAAAAGCCAATACTATCAAGGATGGATGAGGTGTTGCTTAATGGCTTGCTTGCTCAAAATGCTTAGTGATATGCTCCAAAATCCTCAGCTACCTTCCCACATCCACATATGACCTAAACCAAAAGTCAAACTCGGCCCCACCGATTCTTTTTGTTCGGCGCCACCGAGTTTCAAATGTCATAGCCACTGCCACAAACCCTAGGCAAATCGGTCTCACCGATAGGGATCTCGGTCTCACCGAGATGGGATTGTAATCTCTCTGTTTCCCTTCGTAATGTTTCGGTCTTACCGAGATGAGCGATCGGTCCCACCGAGATTGCAATGTAAACTCTCTGTTTCCCTTTTGTAACATTTCGGTCTCACCGAGATGAGCGAATCGGTCCCACCGAGTTTACCTGACCAACTCTCTGGTTAGCTTATTACCAAAATCGGTCCCAACGAGTTTGTGTAATCGGTCACACTGAGATTACGTTATGCCCTAACCCTAACCATATCGGTCCTACCGAGTTGCATCTCAGTCCCACCGAAAATCCTAACGGTCACTAGGTTTGCTGAATCGGTCCGACCAAATTTAACCATTCGGTCCCACCGAGTTTGGAAAATTGTGTGTAACGGTTAGATTTTGTGTGGAGGCTATATATACCCCTCCACCCACTCTTCATTCGTGGAGAGAGCCATCAGAACATACCTACACTTCCAATACACATTTTCTGAGAGAGAACCACCTACACTTGTGTTGAGGTCAAGATATTCCATTCCAACCATATGAATCTTGATCTCTAGCCTTCCCCAAGTTGCTTTCCACTCAAATATTCTTTCTACCAAATCCAAATCCTGTGAGAGAGAGTTGAGTGTTGGGGATACTATCATTTGAAGCACAAGAGAAAGGAGTTCATCATCAACACACCATTTGTTACTTCTTGGAGAGTGGTGTCTCCTAGATTGGCTAGGTGTCACTTGGGAGCCTTCGACAAGATTGTGGAGTTGAACCAAGGAGTTTGTAAGGGCAAGGAGATCGCCTACTTCGTGAAGATCTACCGCTAGTGAGGCAAGTCCTTCGTGGGAGACGGCCATGATGGAATAGACAAGGTTGCTTCTTCGTGGACCCTTCGTGGGTGGAGCCCTCCGTGGACTCGCGCAACCGTTACCCTCCGTGGGTTGAAGTCTCCATCAACGTGGATGTACGATAGCACCACCTATCGGAACCACGACAAAAACATCTGTGTCTCCAATTGTGTTTGAATCCTCCAAACCCTTCCCTTTACATTCTTGCAAGTTGCATGCTTTACTTTCCGCTGCTCATATACTCTTTTGCATGCTTGCTTGAATTGTGTGGAGATTGCTTGACTTGTGCTAAGATAGCTAAAATCTGCCAAGAACTAAAATTGGGAAAAGGCTAGATTTTTATTTGGTCAAGTAGTCTAATCACCCCCCTCTAGACATACTTTCGATCCTACAAGTGGTATCAGAGCTTTGGTCTCCATTTTATTTTATTTCCATAGGTTTTGGTGATCATAGCCTTGGTTTCACAACCTAGGAGAGTATGGCGTCTAGCGAGGGAAATTATCACCGTAGAGGTCCTTACTTTGATGGCACTAATTTTGCTAGTTGGAAGCATAAGATGAAAATGCATATTCTTGGACATAACCCCGCCGTTTGGGCTATTGTGTGTATTGGCTTGCAAGGTGAATTCTTTGATGGGAAAGAACCGAACCGTGAAGCTACCGCGAAAGAGTTGAAAATGCTGCAATACAACGCTCAAGCTTGTGATATCCTCTTCAACGGATTGTGCCCCGAAGAATTCAACAAAATCAGCCGTCTTGAGAATGCAAAGGAAATTTGGGATACTTTGATTGATATGCACGAAGGTACCGACTCCGTCAACGAATCCAAATTGGATGTGCTTCAAAGTCAACTTGACAAGTTCAAAATGAAGGATGGTGAAGGTGTTGCTGAAATGTACTCTAGGCTTGCTCTTATCTCAAATGAGATTGCCAACTTAGGGAGTGAAGAGATGACCGATAGATTCATCATCAAGAAGATCCTAAGAGCCTTGGACGGAAAATATGATACCGTGTGTACATTGATCCAAATGATGCCCAATTACAAAGATCTCAAGCCAACGGAAGTCATCGAAAGAATTGTTGCTCATGAGATGTCACTCAAGGATAAAGAGGAACTTCACAACAAATCAAGTGGTGCTTACAAAGCCTCATGTGAAGCCCCCACATCATCGAGTGAGAAACAAACCTTCAATGAAGAATTGAGCTTAATGGTGAAGAACTTCAACAAGTTCTACAAGAGTAGAAGCAAAGAGAGAAGCTCCAAGTCAAGGTCCTACAATGACAAAAGATCTTCTAGTCGAGAGAAAAATTGCTACAATTGTGGAAGGCCTGGACACTATTCCAATGAGTGTACGCCCCCTACAAGAGAAGAGAAGATTCTCCCAAGAGAAGAAGTAGAAGAGAAGAATCACCATCTAGAGAAAGAAGGAGTAGAGATGATCGTTATGAACGAAGACCCTCACGGAGAAGCAAGGATTCGGAAAGAAAGGACAAGTCATCAAGGAGCTACACAAAATGAAGACATCAAGCTCATGTTGGTGAATGGGTATCCGGCTTCGACTCCGACAACCACTCCGAGAGAAGCTATCACTCCGACTCCGAATATACTCAAGATGAAGGTGTTGCCGGTCTAGCACTTGTGACAACCAACTCCTACGACATATTTGACTCACCAAATGAAGGAGTTGGAACATGCTTCATGGCTAAAGGCCCAAAGGTATCACACCCCGAGTATGTTGATTTCAATAGTGATGTAGATGACTTGTTAGGTGATGATGATTTACTTGTTGACCACTCTAGTGATGAATACTATGATGAAACGTCAATTAATCATGCTAATCAAGATAAAACGAATGACAATGATAAGGAGAAGATTGAGTCTCTAACTAAAGAACTAAACACTCTTAAGTTAGCTCATGAAACGATCTTAGGAGATCATCGAGAACTTTTAAGGACTCATGAGAAATTGCGCTTTGAAAAGCTCAACCTTGAGCAAGAGCATGAGTTCTTAAAAGCAATCAATGATGATCTTCATAAGAAAAGTTCTTCTTACATTGCCAAGCATTTACTCTTATCCACTTACATGCCTCAAGTCAAGTCTAGTAACAAGAACAAGAAAGATTATTCCTCTAGTAGTAACAATAGTCATGCTAAATCCAATATTGTTGCTTCTAGTAGTTCTCTTGATTTCACTAATGATTCTCTTAGCCAAGTTACACTTGAGCAAGAAAATAGCTTATTGAAGGGAATTATAGAGAAAGGTGTTTACAAGAGCCTTGTCGGAAGTAAGCAATTCGAGGAAATTTTACGCAAGCAAGGAAGGCACCGGAAGAATCAAGGTGTTGGTTTGGAATGAAAGTTCAATGCCAATGGAGTTGGGTGGGAAGAAGATCAATACCCCAAGACGAAGTTTGTTCCTCAACAAGAGAAGTATAATCCTACTTCTTTCAAAGGGACACAAGCTCAAGATGATCTTCCACCACAAGACCACAAGCAAAAAGGCAAGGACAAGCTTCAAGAGGAAATTGATGCATTTGAAGAAGCTCCTAAGGCCTTGGTCAAGTGGGTTCCCAAGACTACTTCAAGTTCCACTTCATCAAGTACAACTACAACACCGAGGATTCCCATCAAGATGGTGTGGATCCCGAAGAAGAACTAGAGAATTCTTGAGGGTGACTCCGGCAACATACTTCACTCTTATCATCTTGGCAAGAACAAGTGCAATCAACTTCCACATCTTGCACTAGTTCAAGGAGTCACAAACCCTCTTGTTGGTAAGACAAGGGACAAGGTAACCTAAAAGCTTTCATAGACATCATCTTGTGTGTGCATCACTCTATGTCTATGGATATCCTTGTTTGTTCCTTGTGGGACTAACCCGTGTAGGTATTGAAAGTGCAACTCACTCCAATGGATAGCTCCAAATGATCTACATCAACATTGAGCATCCACATCTTCAACATCTACATGAAGTCATCATCGAAAAAACTCAAGGTTAGTTCATCCCTCTTAGGGGGGATATCACATCTATAGGGGGAGCTTTACTCTAAGAATTGAGCTAAAGCAACTGTAATGGTGTGAACACAACAATGCTTTATGTAAAAGTGGTAACCCTACTTGTGCTTAAATGATGAGTATGACCTATGATCAAATGTTCTCATTTGACTCCTAAGTCAATATACTCATATATAGATGACCTAGTCATCGCAAATTGTTTGATAGATGCTGGAATTGGTTGTGCATGCTTTGCCACATATTTCAATTGCCATTTTATTGTGTCAGCATGTTGATTGCATATTTCACTCATTCGAGGACATCCACTTGTTGTTTTGATTGATTGTTTTTCTTTTCTTTTGCCAAGTGGATGGACAAGAATGCCTAAGAACCCTCTCTAGCTATCTATGCTTTTCTCATCTCAAACTCTATTCATGCTACATCACAAAATTTGATCAAGTCAGATTCGAACCACTCTGTGTGAGGAGCACTCGGAGTCCCCGATTCGTCATAGACTTAAACTTCCAAAACTTCTTTGTGCTTTTCGGTCTGATCGATTCCTCCATTTCGGTCATACGGAGATCACTAAGTCGATCTAGGTTGTCAATCTCGATGCAACCGATTTGAACCTTTCGGTCACACCGAGTTTTAGTAACTGCTTGCAGTTATGAATCTCGGTGCCACCGAGTTGTTCCACTCGGTCACACCGACATGGTCGGGCTATATATACTCACGGGCAAAATTTTGGAAATTTCTCTAAAACCCCTTCGCCCGCGCATAGCTCGCTCTGCCTCCTGGGTCTCTGAATCGTCCTCCTCGCCGCCAGTTGCCTCCTGCCGCTGGTCTCCACCGTCGTCAACGGAAATCATTCCCGCCGTTGCCGCCGTAGCAAGTTCATCGCCGAACTAGGGTATGGACTTGATCACTTTGCTATCCTCAATTCGATTCCTAGCACATTGTGTTTTCCATGAATCTTGCCACGATTGAAATGATCTTATCCAGTCAAAACACTCCGTAGATTAGAGTTGAATTGAAAATTTAGGGTTAGGGTTCCGCCGAAACCATCTCGGACCATCCGAGTTGTGGAACTCGGTACCACCGATTCGGCTCAGGCCATTGCACATGTAACTTTCGGTCTGACCGAGAATTGCAAATCGGTGTGACCGAGTTCAGGACTTTGTGAAACCCTAGCAGTCTCGGTGCCACCGAACTGTGACTCGGTCTGACTGAGTTCACTAGTTTATGTTCCAACAGCCGCTTCGGTATCACCTACAAATCGGTTGATCCGAAATGCTTTCTGTGGAAAACTAAAACTAAGTTTTTGACTCATTCTTTTGCAAAAACCTCTGCATTTTGTGATGCTCATCCACTCTATCTCATCTATATCTATTCACAGTGTCTGCTGTCAATGTTTGCAATATGTCTGATCAGAGTGACAGCCAGAAGAAGTCAGAGGAGCAGGTTCACCTGAGTGAGGGCACTGGTCCCTCTAGCAGTTCAGATGATGGTAGAAGGAGCACTCCCAGTGTCGGTGTCAAAACCGGCGGATCTCGGGTAGGGGGTCCCGAACTGTGCGTCTAGGCCGGATGGTAACAGGAGACAAGGGACACGAAGTTTTACCCAGGTTCGGGCCCTCTCGATGGAGGTAAAACCCTACGTCCTGCTTGATTAATATTGATGATATGGGTAGTACAAGAGTAGATCTACCACGAGATCGAGGAGGCTAAACCCTAGAAGCTAGCCTATGGTATGATTGTTGATGTGTATGTTGTCCTACGGACTAAAACCCTCCGGTTTATATAGACACCAGATAGGGTTAGGGTTACATAGAGTCGGTTACAATGGTAGGAGATCTTCATATCCGTATCGCCAAGCTTGCCTTCCACGCCAAGGAAAGTCCCTTCCGGACACGGGACGGAGTCTTCAATCTTGCATCTTCATAGTCCAGGAGTCCGGCTGAAGGTATAGTCCGGCCATCCGAACACCCCCTAATCCAGGACTCCCTCAGTAGCCCCTGAACTAGGCTTCAATGACGACGAGTCCGACGCGCATATTGTCTTCGGCATTGCAAGGCGGGTTCCTCCTCCAAATACTTCATAGAAGATTTTGAACACAAAGATAGTGTCCGGCTCTGAAAAATAAGTTTCCACATATTGCCATAGAGAGAATAATATTTACAAAAATCTAATCTGCTGACGTATTCCGTAGTGTGACATCACACCACGGCCAAGCTTTTATTCAAACCGTTTTACTGTCCCATCTTAGCATGTTATGCGAGGAGGTTTCCTTGGCACGTCTTGTTAAAGCAGAGATCATGTCCCCTTATCCCGGGATTCTCATCAATACGGGCGTGGGTAACCCAACCGCGCCATCAATTACGGCGCTTGGAGATAAGTGAGTTTTATCAGGCTGGTGGGGACGTGTAGCTGCGTCCACCCATATAAGGGGATAAAGATCCACCTTTTCACCTACGCCTTCTTCCTCCTTCGCCTATCCATTCTTACGCACTCGAGCTCCAGTGCCCAAGTCCGCACTCCCAACCTCAACCTGCTCCAACCATGTCCGGAGCGGGAGGCAAGTGGATGGTCTCCTCTGTCACGGAGGGACATGTCAAAAAGCTGAGGAAGGCCGGATACCTGTCTAACGACATCACGTACCGGCTCCCCGAATAGGGGCAGCTCATCCCCACCCCTAGGCCCCATGAAAGGGTGGTGTTCCTCCCCCATTTTCTCCGCGGACTGGGCTTCCCTCTCCACCCATTTGTCCGGGGGCTCATGTTCTACTACGGCCTGGATTTCCACGATCTGGCCCCGAACTTCGTCCTCAACATCTCGGCGTTTATCGTCGTGTGCGAGGCCTTCCTCCGCATCCGCCCCCATTTCGGGGTCTGGCTCAAGACTTTCAACGTCAAGCCGAAGGTGGTGCGCGGCAGCCAGGCGGAGTGCGGAGGCGCCATGGTTGGCAAGATGGCCAACGTCCTCTGGCTCGAGGGCTCCTTTGTGGAGACCCTAAAGGGCTGGCAATCAGGGTGGTTTTACATCACCGAGCCGCGTGACGCCGAATGGGTCGCACCCGCTGAGTTCCGGTCTGGACCCCCAACGCGGCTCACGTCTTGGAAAGAGACGGGCCTGTCATGGGGTAAAAAAGGAGAGCTAACCGGACTCCAAACATGCGTCAAAACCCTGGTGGACAAGAAGCTCAAACTTGTCAACGTAGTCCTGGTTATGCTCATCTGCTTGATCCTCCCATGCCAACAACGGGCTTTCAACCTGTGGGAGTTCGACCCGGCGCGGCACCAAACTCTGAGCAGGCTCTTCGAAACGACGTACGAAGATGCCTGGAAGGTGCTTTTCAAGGGCGCCGAGGCTCCCGCATCTGCCACTGAGGATCGCGGATTCAGTGCGCAGCGTCACGCTCTTGTAGTAAGCTGTTTTTTCCTTTTATAGGGCATCGGTTTTTCATAGTTTGACTCTATGTGGGTTCTAAACTCCCTTACCTTTGACAGGATTGGCAGGTGACCTCTGGACAGATCAACTGTCCGGCTCCTTTGCCCGAAGGCCCAGCGGATGCTCGCTTGGCGAAGCTGCTGGTTCCGGCACCCTATGTGGTGCCGGAGAAGAAGGTCAAGAAGAAGGCCACGGGGACTCGAAAGAGTGCCCGACGCCCGGAGGTGTCGGATTCATCATCCGACGAATCCAAGACGCACTCCTCCCGTGAAGACGAGGAGGAGGAAGAAGAGACCCCTCCCCCTCCAGCGGGGGAAGGGAAGAAAAGGAAGGCCGCCCCAACTAGGGAGGCCGAAGGGTCCAAGAAGGGGAAAACCCTTCCTCCAGACTGCTCCACCGACGCCGACGGCGGCGGAGAGGAGTGGGCGCCTAGGGCCAAGCCCCTGGCCAGATCGTAAGTATCCGGATACCAGAGTAATTCATAGTATTCGTTTATTGCATAGCTTTCCCTCATGTCGAATATGTTTATGCAGCCCACCCAAAGACCGGCTTGACGCGTTGTCGAGCGGCTCACTAGACTCGTCGGACATGAACTCACTTCCGACGGCTTCCTCCCCCTGCCCTACGGACGACACCGAAGTGTTGTCCCAACAGGCTCCAAGCCGGGAGGAGGTGGTCCTGGAGGCGCCGCAAGGCGACCTCCCGGACTCCAGGAGCAAAGGGGATGAAACCCCCCAGGGCTCCAAGTCCGGCTCTAGGCCGGACACCGCTCCGGAACCTTCAAAGGTTCCAAAGTCCGGCGGGGGACCTCCTTCCAAGAGGAGCAAGTCCACCGTGCCAGCGGCCCCCATCCAACCGGAGGCGCCAGACAATATGTTGGAGGCGCTCCAAGGTGCCTCCATCGACGAGGAGCACCGCGCTATTATGAGTGCGGTGGTCCAGAAGGTTCAGCCCGCCAAGAGCGGACTGACTGAAGCTTGTACTAGCCTTTTGACAGGCTTTGAGGTAAGTAAAGAAAGTGTAGATAATAGTACCGCATAGACAGTAGCCCCTGATGCTCTGTTTGGCATTCAGAGAGAAAAGCCGAATAGAGGATCAAATAAAATTCGCAGGAGTCTAACAAAAGGAGTCAATATGCGTATGCAGGCTTCTCTGCTTGCGTCCACCGCACTAACTGCGGAAGTGGACACGTTAAAGCAGAACCTCGAGCGGTCCGAGCAAGAGCTCGGTCGTGCCAAGAAGCAGCTCGAGGACAATGAAGGTAAGAGATACCTTGTTTAAATATATATAAAAATGGTGCAATTGCAAAGAATGACAGGATTATCGTGGCTATTGTAGGGGCCACGTCTGAAGTGGCGACCCTTAAGTAAGCGCTGGTCGAGGCCAAGAGGAGGGCGGCCTCAGAGCGCACCGAGCGGGAGAAGTATGAGGCCGAAGTTGGCAAGGTGCGGCAAGAGCTCCAGGCTCTCATGGAAAAGCATGGTAGTTTGGAGCTTGACTCAAAGACGCGAGCGTCCAAGCTCGCGGTGGCTATTGAAAATGCCAAGTCTGCCAAGGCCAAATCCCAGAAGACCCTCCAGGAGTTGGATGAGGTGAAGAAGATAGCGGCGGGTAAGGCATTCTTTATGCAAAGCAAACACATAAACATGAGTTACTTGTTACTTACCCGAATCCGGAGCTCTCCAGGAGCGTTTGCAGATCTTCCCCGGAGTGTATCCGATGCCGCCGCATTCTATCGAGCCAAGGAGGGCAGCTCGACGGAGAAGGTGTTCTGGTCTCAGTACGCTGAGGCCGGACACCCCGTGCCCCTGAGCGACCAGCTGAAGCAACTGGTCGAGCTCCACAAGGCGGCCGAACAAGCCATGAAGGGCCTCATTGTTTGGCTGTGGCCTGGAGGGGCCCTGCCTGGGAGCTATTTCGGGCTGGTGCGGCAGTTGGTGGAGGCCTGTCCAAGGCTTGAAGTAATCAAGCACTTCGTCTGCATTGAAGGTGCCCGTAGGGCCCTTGCCCGTGCTAAGGTGCACTAGGGCAAGCTGGATGCTGAGAAGCTGGTGAAGGACGGGCCACCGTCGGGGAAAGAGAATCGCATGCCCGAGAATTACTATAAGGATGTTCTGAAGGGTGCCCGCCTTGTAGCGGATGAATGTTTTAGGGACGTAATTTTTGACTGAAACTTGCTCGTTTTGTCCTGTGCGCTAAAAACTTGTTTATATGCGCTAAGCAGTGCTGTTAGAATTTAAAATATTACCTTCTGTGCGGCTGTTTATCAATTCTGAGAGATGGCGAGTCGTCGGCTTCTGCCCCCGTGCCACTAGTGCTGGGGTGTTCGGGGATAAACCGGAGCGCTCTTTTTCCCATGTTTGGGTCCTTCGAGGGAGGCGCTCAGCCCAACGAACAAGGCAATCGGACTATAATGCGTGAACACTCTCACTTAGCCATAGAATTCTATAATTTTAAATTTCGGCGAAGCTCCTGGTATTCGGAAGACCGAGTTCGGGGCGCTATCCACGCCTTGGCCGGACAGAGCCGGCTCCTCGCCCTAAGCGGCATAAGTCTTTAGGGACTCGAAAAAACCTCTCGAACAGCGACCAGCTCTCGCTTCATCATGACAGTCAGTTTTAGCTTTCTCCACTGAGGTGCTCGACCCAACTCAACCGGGGCACAATCGCAGTGGTTCTCCTAGTGCTACCTTAGCCGATATAGCGGAACGTAAGGCATCAAAACATAGGAGCCGGGCAAACCCAACTATTGACCCAAGACATGATTCGGAGCCGATGCATATAATGCTATAAGTTCGGGGTGCCGTACTTTGTTAAAGTGTTCGGACTTCTCACACCATATTGAGGGGTACTAAAGCCCCTGGCGTATTTTGGCCATACCAACGTGTGCGGGTGCAACATGTCGTTGAGGAACATATAGAATAAAAGGTAATGCAAAAATAGACGAAAGCTATGCATTGTTTATTAAAAAGGGCCGTGATCAAAGCAGAACGATACAAATAACGCGATAAGTGGAAGGTTGGACTAGTTAACATGTCCGTTCCAGGGGCAAGCTGCGGAATAGTATGCGGAACGGGTATACTGCTCGTGATAGAGACCACCTGGGAGTTCCGTAGTGTGGCGTGGCTTGTCTGCTTCCCTGGTTCTTGCGTCGTTTGTGCAGCAATTGAACTGCCGAACAGGCCTTCCGAAGGATGAAGTCCTGAAAGTAAGAGAAAATTAAAAAATCGGCAGCCCCTGGTACGGTTTAAGCCGTGTTTTGGGCATGCCGTGATGGTGCCCCTCCCCTTGTGCCCATGGTATCTCTAGAGCGTAGTTATGTACGTGAAGTACTAGCGTCGCCTTTTTGCGAGGGTTGGGGTTGGGGACGAATTGCTACGCCTGCTCGGATCATGCCAGGCGGTCTTGTTGTAGGTTACTCCGGGCGCGCTTGACGGTGTCCGGTCGTTTGGTGGCCGGACTGGAGAACTGCCTGGAGAGGCTGCTTTGAACTTCCGCTGCAAGGGCCTCCATGTGCTCCTCCGTTCGGAGGGAGCGTTCGGTGTTTCCATTGACCGTAATTACTCCTCGAGGGCCTGGCATGTTGAGCTTGAGGTATGCGTAATGTGGTACCGCATTGAACTTAGCGAATGCGGTTCGCCCGAGCAGTGCGTGATAGCCACTGCGAAACGGGACTATGTCGAAGATTAACTCCTCGCTTCGGAAATTATCCGGAGATCTGAAGACCACTTCAAGTGTCACTGAGCCTGTACAATTGGCCTCTACACCTGGTATTACGCCTTTAAAGGTCGTTTTGGTGGGCTTAATCCTCGAGGGATCTATGCCCATTTTCGGCATTGTATCCTGGTAAAGCAGGTTCACGCTGCTGCCGCCGTCCATAAGGACTCTAGTGACATGAAATTCGTCAATAATTGGTTCTAGAACCAATGCGGTGAATCCACCATGACGGATGCTACTGGGATGGTCCCTTCGATCAAAGGTGATCGGGCAGGAGGACCATGGGTTGAACTTTGGGGCGACTGGCTCTACCGCGTATACGTCCTTTAACGCGCGCTTCCGCTCCCTTTTGGGGACGTGGGTTGCGTATATCATGTTCACCATCCGCACTTGTGGGGGAAAACCCTTCTGTCCACTGTTGTTCGGCGGCCGGGGCTCCTCGTCGTCATCGCTATGCAGCCCCTTGTCTTCATTTTCGGCGTTTAACTTGCCTGCCTGCTTGAACACCCAACAATCCCTGTTGGTGTGATTGGCCGGCTTTTCGGGGGTTCCATGTATCTGGCACAAGCGGTCGAGGATTCGGTCCAAACTGGACGGGCCCCTAGGATTCATTTAGAATGGCTTTTTCCACTGACCGGATTTAGAGCCTCTGAATCCGGCATTAACTGCCGTATCCTCAGCATTGTCGCCGTTAATGCGGCGCTTCTGCTTGTGGCGACGTGACCTGCCACTACTGTCCCTGGTGTCCAAATTACCAGGGTTCTTGGTCATATTGTTGCTACGAGCAAGCCATCTGTCTTCTCCTGCGCAAAAGCGGGTCATGAGTGTCGTGAGTGCTGCCATAGATTTCGGCTTTTCCTGTCCAAGGTGCCGGGCCAGCCACTCGTCACGGATATTGTGTTTGAAGGCTGCTAGGGCCTCAGCGTCCGGACAGTCGACTATTTGATTTTTCTTTGTTAGGAACCGTGTCCAGAATTGCCTGGCCGATTCCTTTGGCTGCTGAATGACGTGACTTAGGTCATCGGCGTCTGGGGGTCGCACATAAGTGCCCTGGAAATTGTCGAGGAATGCGGCTTCCAGGTCCTCCCAACAACTGATTGATCCTGTTGGCAAGCTGTTAAGCCAATGCCGAGCTGGTCGTTTAAGCTTGAGTGGGAGGTATTTGATGGCGTGGAAATCATCGCCGCGGGCCATGTGGATATGAAGGAGATAATCCTCGATCCATACCGCAGGATCTGTTGTGCCATCATATGATTCTATGTTTACGGGTTTGAAACCCTCGGGGATTTGATGATCCATTATTTCGTCTGTAAAGTAGAGTGGGTGTGCGGCGCCTCTGTACTGGGCTATATCGTGACGTAGCTCCAATGAGCCTTGTCTACTGTGTTCGGCCCCGCCAAATTTGTGGCCGGCGTGACGGTTACCGCCTCGAGCCGTGGGGCGCCCACGCGATCTGTAGATCGATCTTGTTTGCCTTGCCTTATCCTCCAACATGTCTCGTAAGTCCGGCGCATATTCCCGTGCCTTGGTACGGGGTGCGGCTTGAGTGGAGGGCCGAAAGGCCTATCTGTCGCGACCACGAGGTGGTCGGTCGGCCGCATCAATTGCTTCCTCCTCTAATTGGGTTAGAAACCTGCGCTTTGGGTAGCTCTTGGAGGGGCGTTCGAGTTTATGCTCTTCGGCCGCAAGGACTTCAGTCCATCTGTCGACTAGCAAATCTTGATCAGCTCTAAGTTGTTGCTGTTTTTTCTTGAGGCTTCTTGCCGTGGCCATAAGCCTGCGTTGAAAACGCTTTTGCTCGACGGGATCCTCTGGCACGATGAATTCGTCGTCGTCGAGGCTTGCCTCGTCTTCGGAGGGAGGCCTATAATTATCGTCCTCGACCTCTCTGTCTGCCGCTCTCTCATTAGGGCTGGTTTCTCCATCCTCCTGTGCTAAATCTTGCTGGAGGGGGTTTTCTTTGGCGCTTTCCGGAGTATTATTATCTCCCGTGCTGGAATCACCGTGTTTGTTTTTGCGGGATTTTGAGCAGCGCCGCTGACGCCGGCGCTTAGGCTGTTTCTTGGAGGGGTCATCCTCCGCTGTTCCATCGCCATCTCCCTCTTTTGGGGTGTCCACCATGTATATGTCATATGACGAGGTGGCTTTCTAGGGCCTAGTAGGCGCTGGTTCTTCATCATCTCCTTCATCGGCGTCCATACCATCGATATCTTCAGAGTCGAAGTCGAGCATGTCGGTTAAGTCGTCGACAGTGGCTACAAAGTGGGTGGTGGGTGGGCTTTGAATTTCTTCATCGTCCGTACCCCAACCTTGCTGACATTAGTCCGGCCAGGGCTCTCCTGATAAAGAGAGAGACTTTAGTGACTTCAGGATATCACCAAAAGGCGAGTGCTGAAAGATGTCCGCCATAGTGAACTCCATGATCGGCGCCCAACCGGATTCGATCGGCAGGGTCGCGGGGGGCTCGGTGTCCGGAGAGGAGTCCGGCTCCTTGGAGTCATGGGTCTCGTAGAGTACGGGGCTGGTGATTGGCTCAACCGCCATTGGGGTTGCAGCCCCTGAGGTGGCGTCCAACCGCCCATCCTCGATCGGCGCAGTTGCTTCCGAATTAAGGGTCGGAGCCGATGCAGATGCGGCCTCCAGGGCACCGTTCAACGGCAGAGCTAGTTCATGCTCGTCGTGACAGTGCGGCGCGCTCGGCAGTGGCTCGAATCCATCGAAGATCAAGTCCCCGCGGATGTCAGCCGTGTAGTTTAAATTTTCAAATCTGACCAGACGGCCAGGGGCATAGCTTTCGATCTGCTCCAGACGGCCAAGCGAATTGGCCCACAGTGCGAAGCCACCGAAGACGAAGATCTGTCCCGGGAGGAAGGTCTCACCCTGGACTGATCGTAGGAGCCATCAAGCCCGACAGCGACGACACAGAGGAACTCTCAATGAAAGCACCAATGTCGGTGTCAAAACCGGTGGATCTCGGGTACGGGGTCCCTAACTGTGCGTCTAGGCCGGATGGTAACAGGAGACAAGGGACACGAAGTTTTACTCAGGTTCGGGCCCTCTCGATGGAGGTAAAACCCTACGTCCTGCTTGATTAATATTGATGATATTGGCAGTACAAGAGTAGATCTACCACGAGACCGAGGAGGCTAAACCCTAGAAGCTAGCCTATGGTATGATTGTTGATGTGTATGTTGTCCTACGGACTAAAACCCTCCGGTTTATATAGACACCAGATAGGGTTAGGGTTACATAGAGTCGGTTACAATGGTAGGAGATCTTCATATCCGTATCGCCAAGCTTGCCTTCCACGCCAAGGAAAGTCCCTTCCGGACACGGGACGGAGTCTTCAATCTTGCATCTTCATAGTCCACGAGTCCGGCTGAAGGTATAGTCCGGCCATCCGAACACCCCCTAATCCAGGACTCCCTCACCTAGCAACTTGCCCAAAGTTGCCACCAGAACAAGGAAGAAGAAAACTTCAGAGTCTGAGGATGAAGACTATGTGGCAGTTGAGGATGAGGCCACTTCCAAAAAGAAAGTGGTTAAGAAGGAATATAGCACTGCTGCTGCCACCAAGCCAAGCATGAAGCAAAAGGTTCCTGCAAAGAGAATTCCAATGTCTAAGGCCAGAGCATCTACTCAAGTCCCTTTGGGATCTGAACCCAAAGAGGCTGCTGCAGAAGGGAAGAAGAGGAAGGAGAGGATCAAAAATACCACTGCTAGAGTGCTTGGGAGATCCTCAATCATGAGAGATTCTGAAGAGGAAGAGGAAGAAGAGGTTGCTGCACCAGCACCCAAGGCACAAAAGCTGATGGGTGATGCTATAAAGTCAGGGGCTGCAACATCAAAGCCCAAAGAAGCACCCAAAGCAGCCTCCAAGCCCAAGAGTGCACCTAAGAGGAATACCAGGAGTATACCAGCTGCTGAGAAGAACAAGGCCCCTGTGCCTGAAGTTGCTGCTGATGAAGATGATGAAGGACAAGTCCTGAGAAAGCTCAAACCCAAGATTTCAGACCATAATGATGCTCATCCTGTGGCTGAGAACATGAAGATCAGGCGAGACTCAGGGTTGAGTCTATGGAGAGAGACAGATCCATATGCTACCAGGAGAAGGACTGCTGTTGATTACAGGTTCCACACAAAGGAACAACAAGACTTCTATGAGACAGTGTTGTTGGACAAGAAGCCTATAGTGTGTGAAATGAGCTGGGTCGACTGGAAGTATATCAAGGAAAATGAGGAACACTATCCTGGTGTGTTTGACAAGTTCAGTGCTTGTGGAGTTGCAAACTTTGTTGGGCAGAAGCTCACAAAGTGGAATGAAGAGCTCATAATGCAATTCTACTCCACATCACACTTCTATCCAGATGGCAGGATAGTATGGATGTCTGAAGGTACAAGGTATCACTCAACTATTGAGAATGGGCAAATCTGATCAATGCTCCTAAGGAAGAAGAAGATGACTTGGATGTCTATGCCAAGAAGAAGATGAATCACAACTCAATGGCAAACATGTACAAGGAGATTCCTGAAGATGATCTTGAGACTCACCAGTTTGGGTTAGTAAAACACTTGCTGTCAGGGCTGCCTACAATCAATTGGATCCTTAGGCACACTCTCTTGCCCAAGTCTGGTGATCACAGAATGATCAGAGGCCATGCAATTAACTTGCTACATATATTTGATGTGCCACATAAGTTCAAGGTCATGAGCCTTATAGTTGAGACTATCAAGAGGACTGCAGCTGACCAGAAAAGAAGTTGTGGATATGCCCCACAAATCCAGGAGTTGATAAACTCAAAGATGGGCACAGGCACATACCTGTTGGATAAGGAACACTTGCCTATCTACCCAGACTTCGAGGACAATCAAGTTGTGATGAATGAGAATGAACCATCATCAATACAAGTTCAAGAGAAGAAGGAGAAAGCAAAGAAAGAGAAGGCTGCCAAGATGCCAACTCAAGAGGAGGCATATGAGTACTTTTTGAAAAGCAAGAAGGACCAGCTTGGTTATTTGATAGCATCAACTCTGAGGATTGAGAAGGGGTTGGCCACCCTAGCTCAAAACCAGGAGAGCCTGGAAAGAATCATGGAACAAAAATTCTATGATTTAGATGTCAAAGTAACTGAGATTCAGTCAGTTATGGAGCAGCTACAGGATGACATGCAGGAGAGGAAGGGCAGAACAACCACTGATGCATTTGCTAGAGTGCCTAGAGCTCAGAGATCAACTGAAGTGCTAGTAACAGACACCAAAGCCACTTCATCTGCACCAGCTACAACTTCAGTGCCACCAGCTCCAGCACCTACCCCAGCAGTTCCATCTACTTCGATTCAAGCCTTCGTTCTTGGAGTTCTCTGGACACCACCACCTGAAGACCAAGCCTGAGAGACGTTTTAGTGTTATGCATTTTCTATGAACTTTTTGGTAACTTGTTGCCAAAGGGGGAGAAAAATGTATAGATCATAGGCTTTGAGAGAGAGAGTTTGTTTTGTTCTCTCTTGTCTTCTTGGTTGAACTTTGGTTGCTTTTGATTGCTTGAGATACTATGCTATTATCTGTGAGACATTGATGATCATGTGGTTGATCATAAGCTACACTTATGCTTGTTAGATGATATTATCTTACTTATCCTTATATGATCATTCACTTTGCTTGGTGATGAGTGCATCTATCTATATCTATACTTATACTAATTACAGACTCCCTAATAATTCCCACGTTAATTAGAAATTAGGAACCGTTCATGTGGTGGGACCAAATTATTACGATTTGGATCTTCCGATAACTCCCTAAACATTACCATGTTAATAAAAAAATCCTAAAAAAACAGATGAAGATCTCAACATGATGCCTCAAAAAAAGAGATGAAGATCTCAACATGCGCCCCTCTCTCCCAAGTCCCATTATCCCACGTCTCTCCCTCCCCAATATCACATGATTCTGTTATAAAAACAAATCACGATTCCATCCTTCCTGTAGGTCATCAAAAAGAGAAAATATCCCGACTCTCCCAGCCCCATATCTCACGACTCTGCTTCTCTCCTTCCTCTAGGTCATCAAAAGAAAAAGAAAAGAAAAACCCGATCTTACAGTCGCCCTCCCCGGCGACGACCACACGCCCGGTTTTACCAACTCTTCTTTTAGTGGGAAATCGTGGCTTATATTCTGCATCCTGAACCCTACCTCCATCTATGTACCAGTTGCAGTGATGGATAGTGGGTGGAGGAGATAGATGAATAATGCTCAAGATAATCGCCGCTGGTAAGGACCAATCCTTCTGTCCGTTCTGATTCTCCTAACCGTTAATCTCGCATAGTTGGATATGTACATGATCCGAGTGTGGTCTGCAACGACATGGGTAAGCGAAAATTTTGCCATTGCATTGACGTCGATATGCATTTACTTTTTCTTGGCTTGATGCTGCTGGTTTCGAATTTCAGGGTCTTCGTCAATACCAACAAGACATCATGTGTGGATTGTTGTCGCCCTGATTGATGCTGCTGCTTTTGATTTTCAGGGCCTGCTCACAAACTATAGGCATGCGTAACAACAAGGGAACCTACAGAAGTATCAATCAAATAAGCATCCTCACACAGCTTGGTTCAGTTTTGGGTAACGAATTGATCGTAATGATAGTATGAACGGAAGCAGTTGTGGATGATAACACGATCGAGTAGTTGACTAGCCATGCTACGCTAAGTAAATATTATATAAGATGTCCAACTGAGGGAGGACGGTGTGGCCGACGGCAACTTCGCCTGATGTTCAGTAGCAGCACTCAAGTATAGTTGATAATCCATGGACGTATTGTCTCCTACAGGAAGACGAGCATGTCTACAATTTTGTGTGAGAATACTGAGAATCTACCTAATTTTGCAGCCCACACCTCTCACGTATGCTCTTGGCATGGGGAATCCGCCATAACAAGAAGGGAACCTACAGATTTTTTCCACAAGGTGCTCGATGTGTTCACATGTGGATGAGCAAATCGCTGACTCACGAGGTGAGCTGCTGAGGTTCAGATGTAATCATAATAGGATGTTTGACTTTATGACCGGAAAGTACTCACCGGTGGCAGCTCCATGAGTATACATGTACGTGTCTTAAGGCATAAATCAAGTGGGTTTGATCTGCTATATGGATGTGCCACGAATTTGTTGCTTCAAGTAATTTCTTGCTTAATCAGGCGTACGGCTGATACTTTGACCCATAGTGTGATATAAGCGTACACATGTCTTATTTTTTTCCACAGAAGTATAACAACAATTAATACAAAAATATATATGCTGAAATTCCAATAGTAATTAATATACTGCTAGCTAGAAGGTAATACTTAAAATTAAGCCTTCTGTGCATGCATGATAGGTGACACAGATCTCATGCACGCACAATTATCTCTGTCAAATTCAGGTACACATATATGTGTATTTCCAGTAGCTTGAAATCCCCAGTTTACCGACAGAAGAATATTTAGAAATTAGATCATTTAAAAAATAAGTAAAAAAACCATGCCATCTATAACGGAAAATCAACAACAATCTAAGAAAGAGAAAAAATAGTTTCTTTTGATGTTATCTCTATGTCTTCGGTACCACTTCTTTCCTGGTAGAACTCTTTGATATAATATGATTTTGTTCTGCATGATTGGTTTACTTCTTTATACCATCAAGATTTAGAGATTGGAAAAATAACAAATCATGAATAACAAACATATACCATGTTTAATATTTACTATTTTATGTGTTTTAAAATTAAAAGTATATTTATTGTAAAAAATAGGGATACAACATAAATAAATATCTAGCCCGTGCAGATGCACGGGTTGACGACTAGTGTATTTAATTCTTATCATTTTGAGCACTCCATCAAGATGTATGTGATATGGAAGAGTAACCCATGATCCTAACTCATTGTGCATTTGCAGTCCAAAGCAAATCTTAAGATATGCACAAATTTAGGGGGAGCTCTTGCTTTTCACATACTTCTCAAAGCGACAATATCTTTCACTCTTATTATCATTTGTCGAAGCTTTGATCTATATGTTGTCATCAATTACCAAAAAGGGGGAGATTGAAAGTGCAACTATCCCTGGGTGGTTTTGGTAATTCCTAACAACATATAGCTCATTGAGCTAACATTATTCCAAGATTAATATTTCAGGAAAAGCTCAATGAATGGCATGGCATGGATGAGGAAAGTGGATCCCTCAAAATTCTAAGGACAAAAAGTTTGGCTCAAGCTTGAAGCTCAAGACTCTACATTTTATATTTTAGTGATCCAAGATCACATTGAGTCTATAGGAAAAGCCAATACTATCAAGGAGGGATGAGGTGTTGCTTAATGGCTTGCTTGCTCAAAATGCTTAGTGATATCTCCAAAATCCTCAGCTACCTTCCCACATCCACATATGACCTAAACCAAAAGTCAAACTCGGCCCCACCGATTCTTTCTATCCGGCGCCATCGAGTTTCAAATGTCATAGCCACTGCCACAAACCCTAGGCAAATCGGTCTCACCGATAGGGATCTCGGTCTCACCGAGATGGGATTGTAATCTCTCTGTTTCCCTTCGTAATGTTTCGGTCTTACCGAGATGAGCGATCGGTCCCACCGAGATTGCAATGTAAACTCTCTGATTCCCTTTTGTAACATTTCGGTCTCACCGAGATGAGCGAATCGGTCCCACCGAGTTTACCTGACCAACTCTCTGGTTAGCTTATTACCAATATCGGTCCCAACGAGTTTGTGTAATCGGTCACACCGAGATTATGTTATGCCCTAACCCTAACCATATCGGTCCTACCGAGTTGCATCCCAGTCCCACCGAAAATCCTAACGGTCACTAGGTTTGCTGAATCGGTCCGACCGAATTTAACCATTCGGTCCCACCGAGTTTGGAAAATTGTGTGTAACGGTTAGATTTTGTGTGGAGGCTATATATACCCCTCCACCCACTCTTCATTCGTGGAGAGAGCCATCAGAACATACCTACACTTCCAATACACATTTTCTGAGAGAGAACCACCTACACTTGTGTTGAGGTCAAGATATTCCATTCCAACCATATGAATCTTGATCTCTAGCCTTCCCCAAGTTGCTTTCCACTCAAATCTTCTTTCCACCAAAATCCAAATCCTGTGAGAGAGAGTTAAGTGTTGGGGAGACTATCATTTGAAGCACAAGAGCAAGGAGTTCATCATCAACACACCATTTGTTACTTCTTGGAGAGTGGTGTCTCCTAGATTGGCTAGGTGTCACTTGGGAGCCTCCGACAAGATTGTGGAGTTGAACCAAGGAGTTTGTAAGGGCAAGGAGATCGCCTACTTCATGAAGATCTACCGCTAGTGAGGCAAGTCCTTCGTGGGCGACGACCATGATGGAATAGACAAGGTTGCTTCTTCGTGGACCCTTCATGGGTGGAGCCCTTCGTGGACTCGCGCAACCATTACCCTCCGTGGGTTGAAGTCTCCATCAACGTGGATGTACGATAGCACCACCTATCGGAACCATGACAAAAACATCCGTGTCTCCAATTGCGTTTGAATCCTCCAAACCCTTCCCTTTACATTCTTGCAAGTTGCATGGTTTACTTTCCGATGCTCATATACTCTTTTGCATGCTTGCTTGAATTGTGTGGAGATTGCTTGACTTGTGCTAAGATAGCTAAAATCTGCCAAGAACTAAAATTGGGAAAAGGCTAGATTTTTATTTGGTCAAGTAGTCTAATCACCCCCCCTCTAGACATACTTTCGATCCTATGAAAGGACACAAAGAGTTTATACTGGTTCGGCCCCTCGCGACAAGGTAAAGGCCTACTCCAGTTTGGGGTTGTATTGCTTGGGTTTTGATTACCAGGGAGCGAATATGCTTGACCTAGTTCTCGATCTCTTCTTTCTTGCCCTAACCCGCCGCCGGGTCACCCCTTTATATACACAGGTTGATGCTCGGCGACTTACAGAATCCCGGCCGGCTCATACACAACGTGTCCAGCTCGGTAACTGCTAAGCTTGCCTTATTATTCAAGTTACACAATATGGCAGTTCACACCCATGGGCCTCAATTTACCACCGGGTATTGGGCTGTCAATAAGCTTGCTCTATGGACCGCCATCCTCATAGTCCTCTTGGGCCTTCTCTTCTTACGCCGACAGGGGCATGACCCGGCCCCTCTTGGGCGGGTCATATCCAATAGTTATATCCCCAACATTAGGCCCCATGTTGATTTGAACTTGTTCACATCAATATTCAATACTTGACTCATCAGAAAACTTGCATTGTCCATTTTCATGAACCTGCTATAGCCCGCCATGACGTCAGCTCACAGAATCATATTATCCCGCCATGATGTCATCTTGCATTAATTTCGTACGAGGCCCAGAATATCTTAATAGATCCTTATCTTTTAATGAACCTCCCGACATAACCACATGATGATTTCGGCCTCCTCGATTCCCGCTCATGCCTTGTAACTATCCTATTATAAATAGGGAGGGGGTCCTGGTCTTCACGTTTACCCCCTCACCTCATCGTCTTCGTCTTCCTCCTCGCGACACCCCCACAGACCCAGTCTCTGCCATCGCCGACCTTCCTCCGCTGCATCAAGCTCAGGCCGTTGCATCAACCTGATTAGACTAGAGAACGCCGGTGCACCGTCGCTGTTCATCCGCATATGTAAGTGCTCCTCTGCTCATGCCTCAGATCTTTACTAGGGTTGGGTAGTTCATCGGTGTTCTTGCCGTTCTTCATCATTCCCCCGTAGCGCACTCATTTCAATCTGAAAATTGTATTAGAAGCATGCGGAAATGGTTTGACACCCCCTCTCAATCATAGGAAACGTCCTGTTTACACAGAGAATCTTCAAGAAAATAAGTTCCTCCGCCGTCACAATCTTTAGGTTTAGAATTTATCCTTCTTTTCCAAACTGCGGCAGATCCAAAATTATAGCATCAATCTGCAGAATCTTGGTTGTCCAGCACTTAGTCAAATATTTACTGATAAACCAGAAGTAGCATAACTGTTATGGCTGCTTATACCATAAACCATGGCTTTCCATATGACATTAAGCCCCGTTAAGCCGCCATCAAATGCTTCATAACATGTATACTCCGGCAATATCCTCCGGCTTAACCATGCTTGCTTATTCATCCTCATAATTCAGTTGTCCGGTTTTAGAAATTACTTCATTTTCTGAATTGCAGATCCATAGCCATTAGCCCTTCACGGCAGTTTCAATAATAATTTGTAACCCACCAGGTGCCCGCCGGTCTAATCATGTCTTAAACTGCCTTGTTGAGGTCGTGCACCTCAATCATGACTAAGACAGTTACGTCTTGCAACTGGGTTCCGTCCATCGTCATGGAAGAAATGCTTCAGGAGTATGTCAAGATCGGCTTTTTGCCAGCAAAGAATGTCCTTCATTGGCGTGTTCCAAAACCAGATGAAGTCAGACCTCAGCCACAAGATAACGAGATTGTTGTTTTTACTGATCACATGAACCGGGTTTTTTCACCACCCGGGTCAAAATTCTTTCATGATGTTTTGCATTTCTTTCAACTTCACCCTCAAGACATCGGACCCAATTTCGTCTCAAATATCTGCAACTTCCAAGTCTTTTGTGAAGTATATCTTCCAGAGGAGCCCAGCGTAGAATTCTTCACAGAGTATTTTTATCTGAACCGCCAAAACGAGTTCACTGATGGACCCAGCTTAGAACTTGGCGGAGTCTCAATTCAGTGGCGGAGAGATGCCATTTTTTCTTATGCTCAGCTTCCAAATCATCCCAAGGATAGGAACCAGACCTGGTTCTACTGCCAAGACACTTCCCCTGCAGATGAGAACCCCTTGCCGGGTTTTCGTGACCAATGGCTCAACCCAAGGCACCCTCTCCCTGAGCGACTCACCACTGCTGAGCGAGCCAAGCTTATGCCTACAAAGGTTAGAGCGCTACTACGAAACGGGTTGACTGGTGTCGATTTGGTCCGTTGTTGGGTAGCTTGGAGGATTATACCTTTGAGCCGTCGTCCCGGCTTAATGTGCACCTACACCGGCGATGTCAAAGATCCGTTGCGCTACTACAAAACGAGCTTAACTAACAGTGCGATCAATGAGATGACCAAAACCCTTCTCGATGAGAGCTTGGAGAGCTGCATCAGAGTAGGGTTGAATCTCTTATGCACACTCAACCCGACACTGGATGTAAGTCTGTCTGGTTCATTTATTTCACTTTATTGTTCATATATGTTGCAAATCTCCAACCTTACTATAACTTGTGTAGGTTGGATCCGCTTTTTGGAAGAAGAAGTATGACGAGAAGGCAGCCAAGAAAGCTAGGGCTAAGACAAAAGCTATGAAGAAGAATAAGAAGTCAACCGCCACTGACATGCTGAACTTGGATGAGGATGACGACTCGGAGGTAGTCCTTGATTCTCTTGGTTCTTTTTTCAATTACCTTATTGACACTGATTACCATTAGTATGATGCGGAATCCAGTCAGGCAGGTGATGAAGAGGTAACTATTATTTCCTCTGACTCAGAGCCTTTTCCAAGACAGAAAATTCGGCAAGTGACCGGAAAGTAAGGTTTTCTCGCCCTTTAACTTACTTGGATCCCAACTTTATTTTGACGCAACAACAGCACGAGAACTGGCGCAGAACTCGGACTAGTGGAGGTGGAGAACTTTCCTCTGGGTTACCTAACACCCCAGCCCCACGCAAACACCGGAACGAGGTGCTTTAGAATTCCAACTCTTTTTATCCCAAGGCGGGTCTTATTCGCCAACCATTGAATCCTTCCGACTTAAGTTATCAGGGGAATTCTCACTCTTCTTGTGATTCATCTCAAACCCAGCTCCTGGCTTTCAAGACTGCCCCTGGGTAAATACTTATTTTTGTTATTTCACATTCCTGCATATATATTAACTTTTTCAATCTCTTGAAGTGGAATAGCAAAGCCTAGTAAAAAGGCTAAAATAAACAAATTAGCCGATGACCCCAAGACTCATGAACCAAAGAGGCAAGCACCAATATCTGAAGCCTCCGTGCAACATCCGGAGGAGCTTGTCGATAACCTTCCACCAGAGAATCCTGGCGCCTCCACTGAACATACAATTGTCGATCCTTTGGGCGCTGAATCGCCAAGCCCAATCAAGCCTCCAGAATCGAATACTGAAGAAGTTCTGATTACCAGCACTGGTTTCCGCGAACCGGGGAACCCTACTGCTTTGGCGCAAAACTCTACCAAAGAGGAATTGACTAAGAAGTGCAAAGTCAAATTTGACATGGCCAAGTAATCTCATCTGGGCATCAGTGAAGTACTCTTTGGTTATCTCAGCCAAATGCACGCTAGGCGCGATCTGGAGATTGACATGGTGAAACACATGCACCAGAAATACGAGGTATCAACTTCTGTCTTGTTTGTTAGATATATTCCTTCAGCCCCCAAGTCTACTGAATATGATAGAATCGAATATGTTGTTGACTTTTAGGTAGCGTTAGATATGTAGCAAAGTCAAAACCAGTATCCCCCAAAGGCCGGCTTAAATTGAATAAGTTAAGGCGGGACTTCAGATAGTAATGATCAACTTTGCACCTGTAGCCCCCAAGGGCCGGTTTAATCATCATGAATAAGCCGGGACTTACCACCACTAGTGTAAATAGGAATCTCACCTTAGAACCCTCACATGCCAGGTTATATTTGAAAAAATATGAACTGGATTTGTCTGTCACTCCTTCATAAAAGGAAACTTTTTCCATCCATTAGCCCCCAAGTGCCAAGTGCTATTGCTTGCAAAGGGATTGGGACTTTTCCTTGTATTAAACACTAGAATAATTGTGAATATTTGCTTCAATCTGCTACTTGCAGTACGCATATGTTGGTGTCAAAACCGGTAGATCTCGGGTAGGGGGTCCCGAACTGTGCGTCTAAGGTCGATGGTAACAGGAGACAAGGGACACGGTGTTACCCAGGTTCAGGCCCTCTTTATGGAGGTAATACCCTACGTCCTGCTTGATTGATATTTATAAATATGAGTATTACAAGAGTTGATCTACCTTGAGATCGTAGTGGCTAAACCCTAGAGGTCTAGCTTGTATGGCTATGATAATGAGTCCCCTATCCGGACTAAGTCCTCCGGTTTATATAGACGTCGGGAGGATCTAGGGTTACATAAGGTCAGTTACAAAGAAAGGAATCTACATATTCGACGCCAAGCTTGCCTTCCACGCCAAGGAGAGTCCCCATCCGGACACGGTGCAATCTTCGATCTTTGTATCTTCACAGCCCATTAGTCCGGCCCATGGCTAACAGGCCGGGCGCCCGATGACCCCTTAGTCCAGGACTCCCCCAGTAGCCCCTGAACCTGGCTTCAATGACAAGGTATCCGACGTGTAGTGCTGTCTTCGGCATTGCAAGGAGGGTTCCTCCTTCCGAACTCCAAAATAGTCTTCGGACGAATTGATTGTGTCCAGACCTGTAACATACAGCCGTAGAGAGTATAGTATTTTACGAATCCAATCTGCTGACAACTTTTAGTAATGTGACGTCACGCTTCGCGGTCATTAATTCGAACCGTTTCCCGTCTTGCCGTCCCACATTTCGGGGCGTGGTCGTCATTGACACATCTTGTCGAAGCAGAGATCGTGTCCCCTAATTGCGGGATTTTCATCAATACGAGCGTGGGTAACCCAGCCGTCCTGTGGGAAAGATTCCTTAGGAATAGGCAGGTTCTTAGGCTTAAGAGGAGGCGTTCAATACCTGCTGCCTTTATAAAGGAACCAAGGGCCGTCTTTTATTCCAAACCTCTCCTCAGCCTTCCCAACCTCGAGTTCTAGCACCCAAGGTTCGATTTCATCGTTTCAAGCCTCCCCATCATGTCCAGACCCAGATCCCAAGGCTGATGGGTGGCTTCCTCTGTTATGGAGGAGGATATCACAAAGCTTCGGGCAGCCAGATATTTTGACCGTGGAGGTCCACCACAGGCTTCCTGCTCAAGGACAGGCTATTCCGACCCCCATATCTGGCGAGAGGTTTGTATTCATCTCCCACTTCCTCCGGGGGCTAGGGTTCGCTCTTCACCCCTTTGTCCGGGGACTAATGTTTTATTACGGACTAGGTTTTCATGACCTAGCCTCGGACTCTATCCTCCACGTCTCGACATTTATCATTACATGCGAGGCCTTCCTCCGAATCCCCCCACACTTTGGCTTATGGCTCAAGACCTTTAGTGTGAAGCCGAAGGTAGTCGATGGGGAATAGGTGGAGTGCAGCGGTGCTACGATCAGCCAACTCACCAGCACTCCTTGGCCAAAAGGTTCTTTTACCGAAACTTCCAGTCACTGGCAGCGGGAGTGGTTTTATGTTACGGAGCCCCACAGCACCAAGTGGGTAGCTGAAACCACATTCTGCCCTGGCCCACCGTTATAGCTTGTATCATGGGTCAACAAGGGGCTGGACTGGGGATCAGTTGATGAAGCGCAGACTTTACAGAGCCACATCCGAACCCTCCTCGAGAGAGACATCGATCTTGTCAACGTGATCCAAGTGATGTTAGTTTGCCGAATCCTTCCATGCCAGCGCAGGTCTCGCCGCATGTGGGAGCTTAATCCAGAAGGACCACAAACCCTTCAACACTTCTTCGGCACCACACACAAAGGGTTGTGGAAGTTATTTTTCGAGAAGCGGAAACATTGGCCGGACACTACCGAAGATGCTGACCTTAACTGCAACCGTCCGGATACCCCGGTAAGCACTTGGCTCCCGAACACTTTGTAATTATGCATACCGTAATATGGTACTGAGAAAGCTATCTTCTTCCAGGGCTTGAAAAAGAAGGCGAAACTAATTATGTGTTCGGACCCTCTACCCGAGGGCCCAGCGAATCCTGTTCTAACAAGGATGCTGGCCCTGGCACCATACCAGATGCCTGTGAAGGAGGGTGAGGCAGAGAGTGAGAGGACCAAATATGGCACCTATTCCAAGGGTGCATCGAACATTGTGTCTGGAGGAATCAAAATCCCCTCATCCGAAGACAAAGTGAAGGGGGGCCACTGTCTCCTTTCCTCCTAGGAAGAGAAGGGCCGCCTCCGAAGATTGGGAGAAGCAGGCCCCTAAGCGAGGCAAGATGCCTCAGGTGGGTGGCTCGGGCTTGGAGGATGTCGAAGCGCAGTCTCATGACGAGGACAAGCCTCAGGCCACATCATAAGTGAACAAGGTTGTTTCTAAACATGCCCCATTCTTTTTTTATAATGCCTGGGATATATATTTTTTGCAGTTCAACATGCAGTCTTCCTCAATAATCCTCTTCCTCGGGGGACCTTCTCCCAGAGATGATGGAAAGCGAGACGCCCCCATCGGCCTCTCCGTCCAATAGGGCGGACTACTTTGAGGTGTCGCCGCGGAGGGTCTCCCCCGACCAACAAGTGGTGCAAGGGATGATGAAGACATTACCCGAAGGTGATACTTTGGTAGCCCAGGGTCCGGGGAACAACAATGGGGCCCCCGAGCAATCCAGTATAAAGCCAGATACGAATAAACGGATCCCTTCAAAGGGTGGCCGTACTCTTACGTCAGCCTCCGGAGACCCAGAGGCGCCGGATATCTTGACGAACATGCTATGGCAGTCGTCCGTCTCAGAGGAACATCGTACCCGGATGGGCACGGTGGTTGAAAAGGTCCTGTCCGCGAAGAGCGGATTGAATGAGGCCTTCGCGAGCCTACTGAGAGGCTTCGAGGTTTGTACTGTAATATGTGCAATTGTATTTTATTCACAAAATACACCTGTGTATAGATAGTATCCCCTGAGACTCGGGTTGGCTTCCCATGGGAGGAGAACGGAGGATCAATAAGAAATATTCAAAGGACTAATCTGATTAACTTGAACATAGGTTGCTTCCCCCTTGACTACTTCCCAGACTACAGATGTTGCCGAGCTGCAACGAAAGCTTGATGTGGCCGGGGATGACATTGCGTTAATCAATATGCGTCTTGACAAATCGCAAGGTATGTATTCGGGGCAGTCCCTTCGCATACATTGTTGTGATATAAGCATGATGCTAAAAGTCATATACTGTAATATGCATGGCTGCGGATGGTGCTGCCGCCATTGAAACTCTTCGGGCGGAGCTTGCCCGGGCCAAGGAGCAGGCCCGGTGTAGTAATGCGGCTGCCGAAAAGGCATCGGCTAAGTTAAAAGCCAAATGAGCTGCTCGGCGTCAAGACGAGGAGAAGATATCCACGATGGCGCTCTAACTAAAAAATGATGCTACCGCTGTGAACTCCTTGAGAAGGAGAATGAAGCCAAAACGACTGAAGTTGACAAGGCCTTACGAGAGGCGAGAGAAGCGCGGTCTGAATCTAGAGCCGCCCGTGAGGAGATCCGGCAAGCTAGGGAGATTGCGGCTGGTGAGCCATTTTTGCTACAGACTAAGTTTGGCGATCCAAACTATGCTCAACTTAACCAATTGTGGAGTTCTTCGGACGAGTTTTTAGACTTGCCGAAGAGTTCTTCCGATGCGGCGCAGTTTTACCAGGCGCGAGAGGGGTATGCAACGGAGAAGCTTTTCTGGTCACAATTCAGCGTGTCGAAGCGCCCCCTATTGCTTAATGAGCAGATGTCCCAATGGGCCGACCTTCATAGGATATCCGGCGCTGCCATGAAGAACGTCATAACCCGGTTATGGCCAACTGAGCCTGTTCCGAATAGTTACTTCGGCTTGGTGCAATGGCTTGTTGATGCGGTGCCACTTATCAACTATGTGAAGCGGTCGGTGTGCATCGAGGGTGCACGGATGACCTTTGCCTGAGTCAAGACATTCTGGGGGAATATGAAGGCCATTGATGTTGCGGTGAAGAGTCCACCCAAGGGAAAGGAGCACCACGAACTGGAGCATTATTTTCAAGATGTCCTAGTGCCCGCCCGCTTGATAGAGGGTCAATGCTCGAAAGACATAATGTTCGAGTGAGGTGTATGAGAATTGTACGAGACAATTTTATAGTTAATCTGTTTTTATATATTGCTCGGAAGTTTGTGTTCCTCCTGTGCGGCCGTTTTAATATAATCTGAAAGTTTTCCAGTTGCCGGTTTCAGCCCCCTCGTAGGAAGTACGGGGGTGTTCGGAAAAGCATTTGATCACTCTTAACCCAACGTCTTGGTCCGTGAAGGAGGTGTCAATGCGGCGAACCAGGCAACCAGACTATAGGGCATTAACACTTTGACTTAGCCATAGGAGTTTTATGATGGGTCTACGACATAGCCCCTGGTATGTATGTGGCTTATTCATACGATGTGTGTACATATTTGACTGAAAAGAGGTCCTTCGTGTGACACGGAAGAATTGCTAGAGATTCCGATAAGTCATCGAGTGGTTGACCAGCTCTCGCCGCATCATGAAAGATAGTTTTCAGCTTTCTCTACTGAGGTGCTGAGCTAGGTGAACTGGAAGCACAATCGCAGTAGTTCTCCCTTTACTACCCCAGTCGATAGAGCGGAACGTAGGATAGCAAGCACAAGAGCTGGGCAACCCAACTATTGACCCAAGACATGATTTGGAGCTGATGCATATAAGGCCAAACTCGCAATGCTGAAGTATGCTGTAAAAGCTATTCAGACTTTGTTGGCAACTCAATTGTTCCCGTACCAAGCCCCTGGCAAGTTTAAGCCAGGGTATATCTTATGAAACAACCATAGGAGGCGTATTCATTTGCAGAAAGATGCGGATGATTAATTCGGGTAATGTGAACTAGGATCTGAGCGATATGCCAAAAATTACTTGATATATAAAAAGGCCACGAACCCGGCTATTTGATATGCCCTGGGTCAAAGGCAGAGGAAAAAGGCATGTTACAGGCTCGAAAAAGAGTGCGGTCTACAAAAAGTTATTTTGGACCTCCTGTCGCACGTCTGTGCCGGCTGTCCTCGGCGAGGGGAAATCCTTGAAGGAAGTAGCCCCGTAGGTGAGTGTACGGATCCAAACTCCGATAGAGTCGGTCTTAGATGTTTCTCCTTTGCGCCACCTGTTTTTAAGAGCTAATGAAGAAAGAATAAGGAAAGTAGATAAAAATGTTACCGGAGTGCCTGCAGACTTCTCCATATTATGCTTCCGCCGATGCCCATGGTATGTTAAGTGCGTAGTTATGTATGCACGATATAGTTTTAGCGGGTATATGAGATGGGCAACAGAAGTTGAACTGCTATTTCTGCTCCGGATTTGATCGATCTTCGGGGGAAATTGCTTCTGGCCCCCGACATTTGTCTTGTGAACTGCTCCGTCGTCCCTATTGCCTGGCGGCCCCCTTCCCTTGTGTTTGGTGTTGAGCTTGCCAGCCTGCTTGAGGACCCAACAGTTTCTGTTGGTATGATTATCTGGTTTATTGGGGTGACCGTGAATCTGGCAGGGTCAGTCTAGTATCCTATCTAGGTTGGATGGTCCATCTCTGTTTGCCTTGAATGGCTTTTTCCATTGACCAGGCTTGGGATTGCTGAATCCGACGTTGACCGCTGTGTCGTGTGGTCTTTCATTATCATTGCGACTGTTGTGTTTGCTTCGTTGTGGCTTGCCATTGCCGTCTCGGATTTCGGAAGTGCCCGAGTCGCTGACACTATTGCTTCTACGAGTGAGCTAGCTGTCTTCTCCTGCGCAAAAGCGGGTCTTTAGAGCGGTAAGGGCTGTCATGGATCTAGGTCCTTCTTGACCGAGGTGGCGTGCAAGCCAATCATCCCGAACGCTGTGTTTAAAGGCCGCAAGGGCTTCCGCGTCCGGATAGTTGACTATTTGGTTCTTTTTAACTAAGAACCTAGTCCAGAGTTACCTGGCTGACTCTCCGGGCTGCTGGTAAATGTGACTTAAGTCAGCGGCGTCCGGTGGCCGGACATATGTTCCTTGGAAGGTGTCGCGAAAGGCGTCCTCCAAATCTTCCCAGCTGCCAATAGAATTTTCTGGCAGACTGTTTAACCAGTACCGAGCTGGTCCTTTGAGTTTTAGTGTTAGGTATTTGATGGCATGAAGGCCGTCCCCACAGGCCATGTGGATATGGAGGAGGAAGTCCTCGATCCATACCGTGGGATCCGTTGTTCCTTCGTATGATTCAATATTCATGGGTTTGAACCCGTCTGGGAATTGATGCTCCATTACTTCGTGTGTGAAGCAAAGAGGGTGTGCGGCGCCTCTATGTTGGGCCACATTGGGACGTACCTCCGATGGAGTCCGTTTGCAGTTTTCAGCCTGGGCGTGGCTAGGTTTGTCACATCCAAATAGGTGGCCGCCATCGTGTGTCAAGGTATGTCCTCGCGATCCGTAGGTCGCTCTTGAGTGTCCTGCTCTACTACCCAAGTCATGTTGACGGTCTTATGCACAACCCCGAGCCATTTACAGCGAGGTGGGGCAGTCTGGTGTTCGGCTTGCGTTGCTGCTTTGCCTGGACCAAGTTGTGGTCGACCTAACGCCTTGTGCGATAATGGCACGGGCTCGAGCGCCTTGTCGTCGCCCTGGGGTAGCAATCTACTCTTCGGGTAGCTTTTGGCTGGGCCACTAAGGCCATATTATTCGGCGGCTAGGACTTTGGTCCATCTATCATTGAGCAGATCCTGGTCAGCTTGAAGCTGTTGCTGCTTCTTTTTCAAGCTCCTTGAAGTGGCTATTAGTTGGCGCTTGAAGCGCTCCTTCTCAAGAGGTTCCTCAGGCATGATGAAATCCTCGGTGCCGAGGCTCACCTCATCCTCAGAGAGCGGAAGGTAATTGTCATCCTCTGAATCTTCGTACGTGGCCTATTTACCAGGGCTAACCTGCCCATCTTCCTGTTCATCTTGGTCATTAGCTATATCAATGGGGTCTTCTCTATCTTCGGCATCGTCATCCATACCGTCAATGTTCTCGGAGTTGTAATCAAGTGTATTGGTCGAATCCTTGACTGTGGCTATGAAGTGGGTGGTGGGTGTGAAGCAAAATTCTCCGCCGCCAGCTCCTGGTTCAAGCTGGATATAGTTCGGCTGTGAGTCCTTCGCCAAGGACAGGTTCTTTAAGGAATTTAGCACATCGCCCAAGGGCGAGTGCTGGAAGATGTCTGCGCCGCTGAATTCGAAGATCGATAAACGATCAAGCTCGGCGTCTGTGGGCTCACGTGGTTTGGGACTTACGTTCGGAAACGAGTCAGGAGTTCTGGTGACAAAGACGTCGTGTGAGGTTAAGTCTATGTGCGGCTCCAACGCCATGGGATATGTGGCCTCCGTGGTGGGGTCGATCCTCTCGTCCTCAGATGGCGCACTCTGCTCAGGCTCTAAGACCAGAGCGGTTATAGGAGCGATCTCCTGGAAGTGGTCTGATGACAGATTTAGGTCATGATCATCGAGGTGACTGGGAGATGCTACCGCGGTCTCGAATCCGGCGAAGATCAAGTCTCCACGGATGTCCGCAACGTAGTTCCAGCTCCCAAATCTGACCTGATGGCCAAGGGTGTAGCTTTCGATCTGCTCCAGATGGCCAAGCGAATTGGCCCGCAATGCGAAGCCGCCGAACTCGAAGATCTATCCGGGGAGATAAGTTTCTACTTGGACGGCGTCATTATTAACGATTGAAGGGCCATCAAACCTTTTAGCGATAGCACAGAGGAACTCTCAATGAAAGCACCAATGTGTGTGTCAAAACCGGCGGATCTCGGGCAGGGGGTCCCGAACTGTGCGTCTAAGGTCGATGTTAACAGGAGACAAGGGACATGGTGTTTACCCAGGTTCGGGCCCTATCTATGGAGGTAATACCCAACGTCCTGCTTGATTGATATTGATGAATATGAGTATTACAAGAGTTGATCTACCTCGAGATAGTAGTGGCTAAACCCTAGATGTCTAGCTGGTATGGCTATGCTAATGAGTCCCCTATCCGGACTAAGTCCTCCGGTTTATATAGACACCGGGAGGATCTAGGGTTACATAAGGTCGGTTACAAAGAAAGGAATCTACATATTCGACGCCAGGCTTGCCTTCCATGCCAAGGAGAGTCCCCATCCGGACACGGGTGCAGTCTTCGATCTTTGTATCTTCACAACCCATCAGTCTGGCCCATGGCTAACAGGACGGACGCCCGAGGACCCCTTAGTCCAAGACTCCCTCAGCCTCCAGTAAATTTCAATCTCAACTGACCGATTTAAAAAACCCGGCTCGATTCATAAGAAGCTGAGACCCGGAAGGCTGATTCCAAGTTCAAGTTTAGCTTGGATGAAATGGAAAAGCTTAAAACTGGATTTAATGCTAAGAAAGCTGCCTGGGTTGAAGAAAAGGTTGCCTTGATACAGAGGGTAGAATGTGCCAAATCTTCTTTGGAAGAGGTCACCACCGAGCTTAGCGGATTAAAACTCCATATTACACAGATGACTGTCGCTATCTTTGGTAAGTAACACTGAAGTATCGTGATCAATTGTGTTTTTTTGATGCTGTAAACCGCCTGATGATTTACTCACATATTGTGTTAAACAGGCCCCAGGAGCAACAATCTTGGCCAAGAAATGCTGATCGAGCTCAAAGCGGTTTATACCCTAGTGGAACAACTATACACTGGTGCTCAGCACACAATAGCCACCATCTCACCGACTAATCAAGCACCATCCCTTCTCAGTGATGTATTAAGTAAACTTTCTATCCTGCCCGCAAGAATTGAGGAAATCAAGCGGTCGGTTACAAGAGTCGGTGCCATTATGGCTTTAAGCCGGGGTAAGGCGTGGCAGGCGGAACTAGACCCGGCCGAGCTGGCCATTGGTTCCCCCAGCTTCAAAGAGGACGGGTCTGCCTTTGATAAGAAGGATTTTGCTGCTTGCGTAAAAGAGATGCGTCCACTGGTGAGCTTTATTGCTGAGGAGATAGATCTGTCAAAGTATCAGGCAGCTTATATGGCGGACAATCAGAAAATGCCAACACTGGCTTACAAAATTGTGGATCTCATCCCTCCAATCCGGAAGCATACTTTCGCCCCTAAAATCGATCTGTCTTTGCTTATTGATGACAAAGCTGAATTTCAAGCCTTGAATGGCATCAATTGGTCATCGCCTGACTTCTAGACGATGGAGGAAGAAGAAGAACCAGCGCGGGATGACCTAGAGGCCTCCACCCGTCACAACCAGGAGAATTGTTCCACAAGGCGGTTCTTAATCTGCATCGTCATATTTTGCTTGAAAAACCCTTAATTAGTTCATAGGCTGCCAAGCCTGAATGTCAAGTGCTATTCTAGGGCCACACAACCGCTGAGTTAAACCTTAATTCAAACCCGTAAGCCGGACCTCACATGACCAATCGACGTTTTAACTTTGGCACAGGGTCTTTATAAGATTGATTGTCAAGAGTATGGCGAGTCATTCCAGGATTACCTGGTCGGAGTGGCAGGCAAACAAAGGCAGGATAACCCGAATTTTTGGTGAATACACATGGCGTCCAAGCCTATTACAAGGGACAACAAGGCTCTGTTCATTAACAAGGAGCCCCCAAGTAATATTTCATTCCAAGCGTATAAGCCAAATCAGTTGGGTAGTCATAGCTATGCTCAATGAGCAGGAAGCCCCCAGGCATTGTGCAATCAAGGCATACAAGCCAGATCAAGAGGGTAGTCATAGCTATGCTCAATGAGCAGGAAGCCCCCAAGCGATCTTATGAAGAGATAATAAAATGACAGAGGCCCTGAAATATCAGGGATGCTGGCTTTATTATACTAGTCATAAATATATACATTGGTAAAAATACGTACATCGCAAGAGTCGGTGGCTCAGGTGTAATAAGGCCGAAAATGAGCAATATTCCACGGCCGATGGGTCTCCTCCTCTGACGTGTGTGAGTCCTTGTGGTTTCGAACATCAATAAGGTAGTATGACCCGTTGTTCAGATTTTTGCTGACCACAAAGGGCCCTTCCCAAGGTGGGGATAGCTTGTGCATGTCAGTTTGATCCTGGATGAGTCGGAGCACCAAATCTCCTTCTTGAAAGGTCTTGGTTTAACCCGGCGGCTATGATAACGATGCAAATCTTGCTGGTAAATCGCCGAATGAGCCGCCACAAGGTCACGCTCCTCATCCAATAGGTCAATAGCATCCTGACGTGCTCATTCATTATCAGCTTCAACATAAGCCACCACCCGGGGCGAGTCATGACGAATGTCACTAGGGAGAACCGCCTCTGCTCCGTAAACCATGAAGAAGGGCGTGTAACCCGTAGATCTATTGGGGGTGGTATTAATACTCCAAAGTACTGAAGGTAACTCCTCAACCCAACAAACCGGCTTCCTCTGCAAAGGGACCATAAGCCGGGGTTTTATACCTCTCAAAATTTCTTGATTGGCTCATTCAGCTTGGCCATTGGACTAGGGGTGAGCCACTGATGATACATCAAGACGAATATGCTCTTGTTGACAGAATTCTTTCATAGCACCTTTAGACAGATTAGTGCCATTATTAGTTATAATGCTGTGAGGATAGCCTAAATGGGAAATCACTTTTTTGATGAATTGAACCGCCGTCGCCATATCACACTTACTCACCGGCTCTTCCTCAACCCACTTTGTAAATTTGTCAACCGCCACCAAGAGGTGGGTCTTTTTATCCTTGGATATTTTCAAAGGTCCAACCATATCCAGCCCAAAACTAAAACGGCCAAGTAATTGGAATCACCCTCAATTCTTGAGCCGGCACATGAGCTCATCTTGAAAATTTCCGAGAACCATCACATTTACTAACCAAATTCTCTACATCAGCATGAACCGCCAGCCAATAAAACCCATGACGAAAAGCCTTGTCCACAAGAGATTTAGAGTCAGCATGATGACCACAATCTCCTTCATGAATCTCTCATAGAATCTGACGGCCTTCCTCGGGAGCAACACAATGTTGAAACACCCCTGTGACACTTCATCAGTGCAACTCTTCATTGACAATAGTCAATGACTTAGACCGTCGGGTTATCTGCGTGGCCAAAGTTTCATCTTGAGGTAAGTCGCCCCGGGTTATATAAGTCAAATATGGAACTGTCCAATCAGGAATAGCATGAAGAGCCATCACCAACTACGCCTCCGGGTTAGGAATAGCAAGATCTTCCTCCGTAGGCAATTTGACTGAAGGGTTATGCAGAATATCAAGGAAAACATTAGGTGGTACCGGCTTATGCTGGGACCCTAGCTGGCTCAAAGCATCAGCTGCCTCATTTTTCCTGCGATCAACATGTTCCCCATGATAACCTTTGAAATGACCAGCAATAGCATCAACCTCTCGGCGGTAAGCCACCATGAGTGGGCCTTTAGAATCCCAAGTTCCTAAAACTTGCTGAGCCACCAAATCTGAGTCACCGAAGCACCTCACCCAGCTTAGATTCATCTCCTTAGCCATCCGAAGACCATGAAACAAGGCTTCATACTCAATTGCATTGTTAGTGCAAGGGAACATCAGCCTTAAAACATAACAAAACATATCACCTCGTGGGGAAGTTAAAATAACTCCAGCCCACGAGCCTTCCAACTGCCTGGATCCATCAAAGTGAATAGTCCAATATGTGCTATCTGGCTTCTCCTCAGGCATCTGTAATTATGTCCAATCATTGATGAAATCCACAAGTGCTTGGGACTTGATGGCTGTGCGAGTCATATATTTCAAACCATGGGGTCCAAGCTCAATGGCCCACTTGGCTACCCGACCTGTGGCCTCTCTGTTTTGAATAACATCCCCTAAAGGAGCAGAACTAACCACAGTGATGGGATGACCAAGGAAATATTGCTTGAGCTTTCGACTAGCCATGAATACCCCATATACCAGCTTCTGCCAATGCGGATACCTCTGCTTGGATTCAATGAGTACCTCACTGATATAATAAACCGGTCGTTGAACCGGATGTTCCTTGCCTGCTTCCTTCCGTTCCACCACAATCGCCACACTAATGGCTCGGCCATTAGCAGCCACATATAACAACAACGGCTCCTTATCAATAGGAGCTGCAAGGATCGGTGGCTCAGCCAACTGCTTTTGCAATGCCTCGAATGCGTGATCAGCAACATCACTCCAGACAAAGTGATATGTTTTCTTCATAATCTGATACAGAGGGATAGGTTTTTCTCCTAACCGGCTTATAAACTGGCTTAAGGCTGCAATACGACCCGCCAGACACTGAACATCATTAATACACGCCGGTTTTGCCAAAGAGGTAATAGCCTTGATTTTCTCCGGGTTAGCTTCAATGTCTCTTTCAGAAACCAAAAAACCCAGTTTGGCTGCTGGCACACCAAAAACACATTTGGCCGGGTTAAGCATCGTCTTGTAGACCCGGAGATTGTCAAAGGTCTCTTTTAAATCATCTATCAAGGTATCCTTCTTCCTGGATTTCACAACAATATCATCCACATAAGCATGAACATTGCGTCCAATCTGATCATGAAGGAAATTTTGAACACACCGCTGGTAAGTCGCTGGGGCACTCTTAAGCCCAAAAGGCATAGACACATAGCAGAAGGCTCCAAAGGGAGTGATGAAAGCTGTCTTCTCCTGGTCCTTAACTGCTCTCTTGATCTGATGATACCCGGAATAAGCATCCAAAAAACTCAAACGCTCACAACCCGCCGTAGCATCAATAATCTGATCAATACAAGGGGGAGCAAAAGGATCAGCTGGGCAGGCCTTATTAAGGTCTATGTAATCCACACACATGCGCCAAGCGCCATTTTTCTTAAGCACCAGCATCGGGTTAGCCAACCATTCAGGATGAAAAACTTCAACAATGAACCCAGTTGCTAAGAGCCGGGCCACTTCTTCACCAATGGCCTTACGCCTCTCTTCTTTAAAGCGGCAAAGGAATTGCTTGGCTGGTTTAAACTTTGTATCATTATTGAGAGTGTGCTCAACGAGTTCCCTCGGTACACCTGGCATGTCTGAAGTCTTCCATGCAAAGATGTCCCGGTTCTCACGGATGAACTCGATGAGCGTGCTGTCCTATTTCGGATCCAGATTAGCACTGATGCTGAACTGCTTGGATGAGTCGCCAGGAACAAAATCAACGAACTTAGTGTCATCTGTCGATTTAAACTTCAACAGAGGGTCATGCTCCATGGTTGGTTTCTTCAAAGGTGTCTTATCTGTCGGGTCAACATTATCCTTGTAAAACTTCAACTCTTCTGTTGCACAAACAGACTCTGCATAAGCAGCATCGCCCTCTTCACACTCCAAGGCTATCTTCATGCTCCCATGTACTGTGATGGTGCCCTTGTGACCCGGCATCTTAAGCTGCAGATAAACATAACAAGGCCTTGCCATAAACTTAGCGTAAGCCGGCCGCCCGAACAAAGAATGATAGGGGCTCTAGATCTTGACCACCTCAAAAGTCAATGTCTCAGCTTTGTAGTCACGATCATCACCAAAGTCCACTTCCAAAGCTATCTTACCCACTAGATACGTCGACTTACCAGGCACCACTCCATGAAAAACAGTAGAGGACGGCTTAAGATCCTTATCATTTAAATTCATACGGCCGAAGGTATCATAATAATGGATATTGATGCTGCTGCCTCCATCCATGAGCACTTCAGTGAACTTGTAACCTCCAACCTCAGGCGCCACCACCAAAGCCAAGTGAGCCGGACTGTCAACCCGGGGCGGGTGATCCTCACGGCTCCATACAATAGCATGTTCAGACCATCGCAAGTATCAAGGGATTGCCGGCTCAACCGTGTTGACTACTCTCTTATGAACCTTCTGGTCCCGTTTACATAAGCTTTTGGTAAATACATGATACTGGCCACTATTCAACTGCTTTGGATTACTCTGATAACCAGACTGCTGCTGCAGATTCCCTTTACCAAATTGATTAAAACCACCTTGACTGCCTTGGCCCTGAAAACCGGAGTTTGAGCTGCCACCGCCAAAGCCAGGCCCGTGAGAGCCGGATCCTGAGCCGCCATTCGGGCCATGATTGTTCTGGAAAAATTGGAATTCCTATACTCCCTCATGATAAAGCAATCCTTCCACAGATGATTGCCTAGCTTCTCTTGTGTACCATGCTTTGGACAAGGCCGATTCATCATCGCCTCAATGTTAAATTTTGGTCCTCCAAGCCGTGGCGGCTTTCCCTTACGACGCTGATTATTATTCTGTGTATTGGTGTTAGCCACAAAATCTAAATTTCCATCAGCTTTGCGTTTACCGTTGCCACTTTGACCCGCCGTATTATGCTGCTACCCCTTTGCATTGCCACTCTTCTTCCCCTTACCAGTCTTCTCCTCATCAGACTCAGGGTCTTTAGTACTATCAGAGCCGGCATATTTGACGAGAGCCTCCATGAGCTCCCCCATGTCATTGCAGTGACACTTAAGCCGCCCCAGTTTCCGCTTAAGGGGAAGGAAACAACAATTCTTCTCCAACATCAGGAGTACTGAGCCGGTGTTGATACTGTCTGATGAGTTTATAACAGCTTTGGTTGTTGACTCGCCCTCACCTTGGACGCAAGAGTCTAAATCCAGAATTGACATAGGCTGCTTGCATGTGTCTTTAGTTTTTTTTGGATAAAACACGTTTTCAACTCCGCCCATGACCTGATGGAGTTAGCAGGCAGCCCTTTCAACCAAGTACGAGCCAGCCTATCCATCATCATGGTGAAATACTTGACACACGCATCATCATTGACATCCAACATCTCCATAGCCATATCATAGCTCTCAATCCAAGCCTCTGGGGACTGATCCGCTGTGTAATTAGGCACCTTGCGGGGGCCATTGAAATCCTTAGGCAAACGCTCGTTGTGCAAAGCCAACACTAAACATGGCACACCCAAGGTTCTAGAGGTCACTCCTGCCTCCACAGACACTGGCGGATAAACCAGAGATTTTTGTTGAGCAGCTAGCTCAGCCTCTCGACGCGCCCCGCCCTGATCCACCAAAGTCTGAACATCGACACCACCACGCGTCGGGTCATGCCTACGAGGCTGGTCATGGTGTTGCTCACTACTTGAAACTTCTAGCGAGTCAATATGTCTGCTATAACTCCGGCTTGGACGAGGGGTCGAGTGAATCCTTTCACGGCTGTACGAATAAGCCGCCTGTTGAGCCACTGCTGTCTGAAGAAGTTCTCTGGCCCTCCGCCTCTCTATCACAGCCGGAGACTCACCTTCAAATGGGAGAGCCGCCAATCATGTCGCCGCAGCAATCATATTGTCCAGAGGGTTAGAATAAGACCTGGTGGTGTTGGAACATGCTGAGGAAGAGCCATATCCAAACAAGGCAGATCCATAGCACGCGGTTGAACTGACGCTTCGGTCACGGGCGTCTCAACCGCCCGATTCACCACGGGCCGGTCACTGGTCCCTGGTGTGTTGAAAAGGTTTCTTGCATCATACTCTAGAGGTAAGCGACTCTGGTGCCTCCTTCTCATGATGGCATTTGAAGCGTTTTGATCCAATGTAAGTCGGAAAGACTCTGCATGAATGCATTGTGCCAGAGCGTCCCAAGCATCTCGCTCCATGGCCATCCGAGCGTTTTCAGTTGCCAGCTCTTCCTTGGCTTGAGCTATCTCATCTCATAGCTTCGTCACATCCACCTTATGCTGTTCTTGAGTGTCCAGGGTCACCTCCACCCCCATCAAAGCCACCAAAGCATCCAGCAATTCAGTCAGAACCTAAGCCGGCGGGCGCACAGGGCCGGTAGCACCAGCCGTCGCCGCAGCCGTTGAGCTAGAGGTCATAGCTGCGACGGTCATTGAGCCAAGCGCCGGCTCTATACCGGCCATGAAGATCGCCACCCTGTTCGGCGGCTCATAGGGGTCCAAAATACTGTCGCCATTGGAACAGCCCCCAAGCCGGCCGTCCTGCAGTTGATACATTGAATTGGTCTCACCAGTTGACGATTCACCATCAGAGTAGATGACCGTCTCACCACCAGACACAGATCCTTCCTCAAATTCCGCCCTACGGATGAAACCAACAAAGGCATTCTTCACAACGGCTTGAACCTTGGCAGGTTGTGCACGCTGAGCCATCTCGATGATGTCGGTGTAGGTGTCTGGCTCAGGGCCTGATTCGCCAATCTTGCCGACGAAGACGTGGATTCCGCCAAAGGGGATGCGGTACCCGTACTCAATTTAGTTGGCCTCGGGGCCCCAGCCTGCGTTGTCGATGTAAAGTTTGCCGCGATGACTCTTGGTCATCCGGCCCACAACATATCCCTTGATCCCTGGGAAGCTGCCCTTCAAGAACTCCAGACCACCGTGCGCAAGCCCCACAGTGGGCACCAACTGTCGTGGATTTAACACGGCAGATGCCCTAGCGAAAGGACTTAGTCATGGGGCCATCACAACTAGGTTAGCTTGAAGGGGTTAATGGGGACAAAGAACACAAAGAGTTTATACTGGTTCGGCCCCTCGCAACAAGGTAAAGGCCTACTCCAGTTTGGGGTTGTATTGCTTGGGTTTCGTTTATCAGGGAGCGAATACGCTTGACCTAGTTCTCGATCTCTTCTTTGTTTCCCTAACCCACCACCGGGTCACCCCTTTATATACACAGGTTGATGCCCGGAGGCTTACAGAATCCCGGTCGGCTCATACACAACGTGTCCGGCTCGGTAACTGCTAAGCTTTCCTTATAATACCAGTTACACACAATATGACGGTTCACACCCATGGGCCTCAAGTTACCACCGGGTATTGGGTTGTCAATAAGCTTGCTCTATGGACCGCCATCCTCGTAGTCCTCTTGGGCCTTCTCTTCTTAAGTCGTCAGGGGCATGACCCGGCCCCTCCTGGGCGGGTCATATCCAATAGTTATATCCCCAACAGTTTATGTCTTGTCCATCACATCATTCTCCTAATGCTGTGATCCCGTTATCAAATAACAACTCATGTCTATGGCTTGGAAACCATAGGAATCTTTGATCAACGAGCTAGTCCGGTAGAGTATCACTAGGGACATGTTGTTGTCTATGTATCGACACATGTATTTGAGTTTCTAATCAATACAATTATAGCATGGATAATAAATGATTATAATGAACAAGGAGATACAACAATAACCACTTTATTATTGCCTCTAGGGCATATTTCCAACAACTTCACCATCTTTGGGTCTAGGGGAAGGCATTGTGGAATTAGTTTGTTGATGATGGGTTGCGGGAGTGACTGAAGCCTAAACCCCACTATACGAATTGTTCCATAAGGAGCCGTTTTCGATCCATATGTTTAATTATGGTTAAATTTATCTTAATTACTTCTCTTGTATTTGTGGATGCTTGGATGGAGGGTATAATCATAACTAGGTTTTTCAAGTAAGAACATTACATTAGCTCAGGTCCACCCACATAACAACTTATCAAGGAAATGAACGTAAGTTAATGAATCATGGTGAAAGTAACTAGAAAAAATTCCCGTGTGTTGTCAAGTGCATTTATTCACTATAAGAAGTATCACCGGCTTGTCCTTAGCAACATTAAGGATTGGGACACATTGCTGCACCTTGCTAGTTTTGTTACTTGTTACTTGTTATCAGACTGTCTATCAAAACTATTTTACAGCACTTGCAGAGAATACCTTGCTCAAAAACCGCTTATCAATTCCTTATTGGGTTCGACACTTACTTACTGAAAGTACTACTGTCGGTGTTCTAGGATTGGGGGTACCCAGACCTGCCTACCTGCGGCCCAGCGCGTGACTCCATCAGCGGCCCGGTACGACCCTGTTCCAAGGCCTCAAGGGCAAAACCCTCACAAGGGCCCCTGGCCTCGCGAGGGGAACAACGTCAAGACCTCTCGAGGAGCGGCTCCCCGAGCCCGCCTCCCAAGGAGCGGAGATCTCTATGCAAGCCTCCTACATCGCAAGGCACACAATGACGTGAGCCATGATGACCAAGGCCAGGCGGGCGCCATCGGGGGCAATCCAGGACAGTTTCCTATTTCATGCTAGGCAAGGACGTACGCGAGTTCCCAAGGGATCCCCCAAAGGTTTCCATTCCCGTGCAACAAGACCAAGACCACGAGCTTGGCAGGGCGGATGTCATCGTCAAGCCCACCACTGTGTCATGACTATAAGCTTTGCAAGCAAAGACCACATTTTGTCAGGATAAGATGTACTGCGGGCCCCCTTCAAAATTGGCCACTGTGTTATTCCTTCCTGCCTAAGCTATGAGGGTAGAGAAACAGGCCTAGTATAAGTATAGGATAGTCTCCACCGAGGAGAGGAGGACGAAGGAAAAAGGAAAGAAGGGAAGATCCTTTGGTCACTGAGCTCTCCCCGAGGCAGCTCACCCATTGTACTAGTTCATCCTCAACCTCCTCGTGAGGCCAATACACCACAAAGCAGGAGTAGGGTTTTACACCGCAAGGTGGCCCGAACCTGGGTAAATCTTTGTGTTCATCTCTTTCCCCACTCGCACGAACTCGACGAGGCCAAGACATAGGGCGATGAGCTTGAGGCAGCAGCTAGGATGGATCTTCATGCACGCCCCAGAGTTCGAACCTTGTTTGGGTCCGCGGAGCCCCCGATTCTGACATTTTGGCGCGCCAGGTAGGGGCGTGTCGAACTCCTTCTTCTGGCTTCGCTTGATCTCTACTTTGTCGCTCCCATGGCCGATGCCTGCCGAGTTCGCACCGAGTGTCGGGCTACTCGCGTTGCCCAGACGGTGCCTGATAACCCACAAGTATAGGGGATCGCAACAGTTTTCGAGGGTAGAGTATTCAACCCAAATTTATTGATTCGACACAAGGGGAGCCAAAGAATATTCTCAAGTATTAACATTTGAGTTGTCAATTCAAACGCACCTGAAAGACTTAATATCTGCAGCAAAGTATTTAGTAGCAAAGTAATATGATAGTAGCGATAACGGTAGCAAAAGTAACCGTAGCAGTTTTGTAGTGATTGTAATAGTGGCAACAGAAAAGTAACTAAGCAAAGATCAATATGTGAAAAGCTCGTAGGCAATGGATCAGTGATGGATAATTATGTCGGATGCCATTCCTCATGCAAAAGTTATAACATAGGGTGACACAGAACTAGCTCCAGTTCATCAATGTAATGTAGGCACGTATTCCGAATATAGTCATACGTGCTTATGGAAAAGAACTTACATGACATCTTTTGTCCTACCCTCCCGTGGCAGCAGGGTCCTATTGGAAACTAAGGGATATTAAGGCCTCCTTTCAATAGAGTACCAGACCAAAGCATTAATACTTAGTGAATACGTGAACTCCTCAAACTACGGTCATCATCGGTAAGTGTCCCAATTATTGTCACTTCAGGGTTAAGGAATCATAACACATAATAGGTGACTATAGACTTGCAAAATAGGATCAAGAACTCACATATATTCATGAAAACATAATAGGTTCAGATCTGAAATCATCGCAATCAGGCCCTAGTGACAAGCATTAAGCATAGCAAAGTCATAGCAACATCAATCTTAGAACATAATGGATACTAGGGATCAAACCCTAACAAAACTAACTCGATTACATGATAAATCTCATCCAACCCATCACCGTCCAGCAATCCTACGATGGAATTACTCACGCACGGCGGTGAGCATCATGAAATTGATGATGGAGGAAGGTTGATGATGACGATGGCAACGGATTCCCCTCTCCGGAGCCCCGAACGGACTCCAGATCAGCCCTCCCGAGAGAGATTAGGGCTTGGTGGTGGCTCCGTATCGTAAAACGCGATGAATCCTTCTCTATGATTTTTTTCTCCCCGAACGTGAATATATAGGGTTCGAGTTGAGGTCGGTGGAGCACCAGGGGGCCCACGAGGCAGGGAGGCGCGCACCCACCCTCGTGGACAGGGTGTGGGCCCCCTGACCTTGATTCTTTCGCCAGTATTTTTTATATATTCCAAAAATATTCTCCATTGATTTTCTGGTCATTCCGAGAACGTTTATTTCTGCACAAAAATAACACCATGGCAATTCTGCTGAAAACAGCGTCAGTTTGGGTTAGTTCCATTCAAATCATGCAAGATAGTGTCCAAAACAAGGGCAAAAGTGTTTTGAAAAGTAGATATGTTGGAGACGTATCAGCGCCCATGGGCCATGGTGTTCCTCGCCGCTCCGCTTCTCCCGCAGCTAATGTTGCCACCGACCCTGCTGCTCATGAGCAGTAGGACTCTTCATTGCCGCCCTCCGTGCGGCGTGATGGCCGCACCACCACTCCTTCCCTCACTCTCGCCATGGCGTCTTCCTCCCACTCCCGTCACGGGCCGGCAAATGCGTGGGCTGCCCAGCTCATGGCACGTGAGCTGCTGCGCTACCGCCCCGCCAACGAAGGCTACAACACTTGGCTAGGTCGCATCACCGAGCTCGTCAACACCGTCGGCAAGGCCACATCGCCCTCCCACTCGCTCCATTCACCGCCCTCCCGCGCTGGCGATGTGGCGCATGGCGCGCCTCCTCCTCCTCTGCGCAATACTGATATGTCTTCGTCGTATCCATAGTTTTTTATTGTTCCATGCCAATATTATACAACTTTTACATACTTTTGACAACAATTTATATGATTTATTGGACTAACCTATTGATCCAGTGCCTAGTGTCAGTTCCTATTTTTTGCAGGTTTTTTGCTTCGCAGAATATCCATATCAAACAAAGTCCAAACACAATAAAAATTTACGGAGAATTATTTTGGAATATATGTGATTTTGGGGAGTTGGAATATATCAACGCAAACGGGGGCCCACACCCACCACAAGACACATGGGCATGCCAGGCAGCCCAGGCATGTGGTGGTGGCTTGTGCCCTCCTCGTAAGTCGGTTGGAGCTCTACCTCGGGCGCAAGGAAGCTTATACTAAAAAAATCGTGTTAAAATCTCTGCGCAATCGGAGTTACGTATCTCCGGGAATATAAGAAATGGTTTCGGCCAGAAAACAGGAACGCGAAACAGAAGAGAACAGAGGGGGAGATCCAATCTCGGAGGGGCTCCCGCCCCTCTGCCACCATGGAGGCCATGGACCAGAGGGGGAACTATCCTCCCATCTAGGGGGAGGCCAAGGAAGAACAACAAGAAGGAGGGGGGCTCTCTACCCCTCTCTCCCAGTGGTGCCGAAGCGCCGCCAAGGCAAGGATAGTGACGGCAATCTACATCAACAATCTTGCTACCGTCAACACCAACTTTCTCCCCCTCTATGCAGCGGTGTAAAAACTCTTCTCCTTGTTGTAATCTCTACTTAAACATGGTTCTCAATGCTATATATTATTTCCCAATGATCTATGGCTATCTTATGATGTTTGAGCAGATCCATTTTGTCCTATGGGTTGATAGATGATCATGATTATGATTGGTTTGAGATGTATATTTTATTTTGGTGCTGTCCTACGGTGCCCTCTGTGTCGCGCAAACATGGGGGATCCCCGCTGTAGGGTGTTGCAATATGTTAATGGTTCGTTTATGGTGGTTGGCGTGAGTGACAAAAGTATAGATCCGAGTTTGGCGGTCATTGCGTATGAGATAAAGAGGACTAGATACTTAATGCTATGGTTGGGTTTTACGACCTTAATAATCTTTAATAGTTGCGGATGCTTGCTAGAGTTCCAATCGTAAGTGCATATGATCCAAGTAGATAAAGTATGTTAGCTAATGCCTCTCCCTCATATAAAATTGCAACAATGATCACCAGTTTAGTTATCGATCACCTAGGGACAAATGACTTTCTTGTTGACAAAAGCTATCTACTGTTATTGTCTTGCATTGTCCTCGTAGTTTTATTCTTGCAAAGTACTTCTAGTTTTATTCTTGCAAACTTATCCTTTCACCTAACAAATAGTTTCATACTTGTTTTTGGTAAAGCAAATGTCAAGTATGCGTAGAGTTGTATCAGTGGTCGATAGAACTTGAGGGAATATTCGTTCTAACTTTAGCCCCTTGTTGGGTTCAACACTCTTATTTATCGAAAAAGGCTACAAATGATCCCATATATTTGTGGGCTATCAAGACCTTTTTCTGACGCCGTTGCCGGGGAGCAATATCGTGGGGTGAATATTCTTGTGTGTGCTTGTTTGCTTTATCACTAAGTAGTTTTAGTTTCCTGTTCTAAGTTGTTATCTATCTTTAGTTATGGATATGGAACACGAAACACCAAAAAATTAGTTGTAACCTCCTAAAACCTCGATGCTCATTATGTGAAAAATATTAAACACTACTTTGATAATCCTAAGAAAACCCCATTCAACTTGATAATGGGAGTAACATTGGATCAACGTGAATACTTTAGGGATTATCGCTTTGACTCAAAAAGGAAAACTTTTATGGGTTCAAATTGAAATGTTGCAATGGTATGCTTGGAATTTATGCTCGAGATATGATTACACTTGTTGCTCTAGCACGAAGGCTCCACACGTTCCCTTTTCATGCAAATTTAATGATTTTGACACATTTGCTTCTTATGCTAATGGCAAATATGATTACTATGATGTGGAACGAATAAAAAAAATTTGTTGCTTTTAAGGGTGCTTATGAAATTGAATCTTTGTTTGAAAAGTATGAGGTTTTTGATGATTCAGTTTATAGACCTAAATTTTTTGCTATACTTAAATATTGCTATGAAAAATTATAAATACAATATCGATATTGATGCGTTTATTGAGAAAGTCTCCACTGTCATAGAAGAGACTAATATTTTGCAGGAAACTATGGAAGACGGAATTGATGAAACGGCGAGCTCATTGGATGAAAAAATGACGAGAAGAGTGAAGAACAAAAGGAGGAAGAGCGCATTAGTTACCCTTGCCCACCTTCTAATGATAGTAACTCTTCAACTCATACATTATTTAATGCCCCTTCATTCTTACCGAAGTATGAATGCTATGATAATTGCCATGATCCCGTTGATTCATTTAAAATATCCCTTTTTGATGAACTTGATGCTTGCTATGCTTGTGTACTTGATGCCAATATGAATTATGCTTATGGAGATGAACTTGCTATAGTTCCTTATGTTAAGAATGAAATTTTTGCTATTGCACCCACACATGATAGTCCTATTATCTTTTTGAATTCTCCAAACTACACTATATCGGAGAAGTTTGCTCTTATTGCGGATTATATTGATGGGTTGCCGTTTACTGTTGCACATGATAACTTTGATGAATATAATATGCATGTGCTTGCTGCTCCGACTTGCAACTATTATGAGAGAGTAACCATATCTCCAACTCTCTATGTTTCCAACATGATAAAATTGCAAGAAACTTCTTATGCTATGTATTGGCCTTTACTTGATGTGCATGAATTGTTCTTGTATGACATGATGATGCATAGGAAGAGAGTTAGACTTTGTCATTTCATGATATATGTTGCTTTGTGCTCACTACTAAATGCCAAATCATTGTAAATTAAAATTGGCTTCGATATACCTTGGGATCCAGGTGGATTCATTACTTGAGCACTTTATGCCTAGCTTAATGGCTTTAAATAAAGTGCTGCCAGGGAGACAACCCAGATGCTTTAGGAAGTCATTTTATTTTTTATTGCTTTTATAAAGTTTAAAAACAAAAAAATAGAGGGGAACTTAAAACTTAACAAAAAGAAAAGTGGAAGTGAGAAAGATGAGCACCGTGGAAGTGGGGCATATCCTTGACCTTTGGTTCATGCCGATGGAAACTTTGTGAATCTTGAATTACAGAAACTTTTCAACAAAAATAATTATCCCCTTGTACAAATCCATTGTATCATAAAAATAAGGTGCCAAGATTTGCCTTTAGGATGATTAGATTGCTTGTTGGTATGTGCGGTGCTAAAACAGAAACTTTAGCTGTAGTGCGTGATTTTACATTTTTTACTGGGACACTGAAAGTTTCTGAAACTTTTTGCACATTATTGCTATACAAATTGTTTATTTTTTTTTTTACTATTTTCAGAATTTTTGGAGTACAAGAAGTATGGTCAAGGTTCAGATTGCTACATAATGTCCTGTTTTTGACAGATTCTGTTTTTGATGCATTGTTTTGCTTGTTTTGATGAAACTATCAGTTCTATCGGTGGTATTGTCGGTGGGAACGACACCTATGGGATCACAAGAATCCCTACTATGGTTAGCGGGGCGCGTGGTCGTGAGAAGAGTGGATCAAACAGATAGTACATAGTTTGTTTATCTAGGTTCGGGCCGCGAGGATGCGTAAAACCCTACTCCTGCTTTGGTGGATGTACATGCCTGTTCTTGAGCTAGCTCTGGGGCATTAGGAGCTCCAAAAAGCCGAATCCTCCTCCTGGTCGCCTCGGGCCTCCTTTTATAGAAAAAGGGGTTGCCACAGTGGCACGCAGGAGGTGGAAAGGGTACAGTGATGCGAGGTTATCCCTCGCATTACATGACAAGGCGCGTTTAATGCGTCTTGCTTAGGTGTCCTTGCTTTATCGGGGACGGGGGAGAAACCTGTCTCGTCCGTCGCTGCTCCTTCTTGTGTCGACACATGCCCTGGCCAGCGATGCCTGTGATGCCATGTAGGTAGGTAGGCAGCTGAGGTGGCGCAGTGGAGGGTCTTCACGAAGATCTGCATGCCGCCACGTAGGTGCCTGCCCAGCTGGTTGGGTCAGCAGCCACATGCGTACGGTGGTGGAGGTTTAGTCGGCGTGGGCCTGATGGTGGCCCTGCGGATGTTTTGGCAAGGGCCTTGCTGGGGCCCCGACAAGGGTCTTGCTGGGGCGCCTACTGTCATCCCCGGCAGGGCACTTGCCGGGGGCCTTGTGCTCTTCCTCGGCTGGGATCCCACCAAGGGTCGTCATCTTCTATTGTACGTATCTGATCTTGAATGTCTTCACAAAGATCTGCATGCCAGCACGGGGATGTCTCCCGAATCCTTGCCCCATGGGGGCAGTGGACTTAAGGGTGATTTGCTTCGTAGGCGTGGGGCGAGTTGCCGTGGCAAGGGTCTTGCCGGGGTTGCTAAAACTGTCTCCCGGCAAGGATCTTGCTGGGGGAGTCCGCTTCGTATCCATTGTTCTTCGTGGTTTTGGCCTTGACATCGTCCTAGTTCCCTTGAGCTTCGGTCTTACCCTGGCTCACCTCCCTTGCCTTGCTTGGTGTGGTGGTGCCCGCGGCTCTGACTGCCCGTGCACAGTTATAGGGGTACAAAAAGTGCACCCCTCTTTTTGTACACCGACAGGAGCCGCCGGGCCTGGGCCACACATAAGCGCAATGCGTTGTTGGGTCAGGCCCAGAAACGGTGCGCGGGCAGGTGGGGCGGTTTTTACCACAGTAAGATTCTTCGCGCGCTGCGCTTCCCACGACTTGCGCGCGTGGCGCGGCGTGGGGAGGTGGGCGTGACATGGGCAGCATGCGTGGGGTTGGTCTCTGCACGCATGTGTCACGTCGTAGTAAAGGGGCGGTTCACGCCTTCCCCATAAACGGAGGGAGGCGTGGAGGCGCGGCCCATTTACTAAATGGGGCTGAGGCGCGGTCTTCAAGGCGTCCACTCCCCACGATCACGGGGTGGGGAGAGGTCGCCTCACCCGTCCCCTCGGTTCTGCATGTCCGCCACGTGTCTCCCCTGCGCTTGGGGTGGCAAACGGTGGAGGCGGGAATCCGGGCCGTCGCTGGTTGGGGCGGCGGGTCGGTCCTGGCTCCCTGCGCCTTCCGTATCTCGATTGGCCGAGCGGGTGGCCGAGCCCCAACGCTGCTCCTTTATAAAGAGCGGGAGGGGGGGATGGCGTCCCTCATTCTTTCATCTTCTTCTTCCTTCAGCTTCTGCTCCTCCCTTCCATCCTTCATGGAGAGAGGGAATCCCGGTCCTTCAACGGTGGCGGCAAGGGTCGCCGCTCGACAACGCGTCCCTCCTTCTCCTGCGCCTGCGGTGGCAGAGTGAGCCACGAGGGGAAGGGGGAGGGGGCGAGGCCGTGGGCGAGGCCGGGGCGCTCGGGGAAGAGGAGGACGGGGTGGCGCGCCGGCCTCGCCTCCGCCAGCAGCTCCCCCTCTAATGGAGGGCCATGTTGGGGATGACCCTTGTGAGTTCTTCGTCAGGCTGCGCCGGCCGCCGCGCCATCGCCTTCGTCTCCCGACTCCATTTGCGCGGGAGATGGAGATGGATCCGCCGGAGTCATTGCGGCTGCACATGAGGGGCTGCGGGATCAGTGGCACGCGGGTCCGCGTCGACTTCCCCGCTCCTCACGTGATGTATCTTCGTTGGGCATGGAAGACGTTTGCTCATATCCACAGCTTGACGAAGGGGCTCACTCTCCATTTTAAGCTGATGGAGGGTGGCCTTCTCTCCGTCAAGGTCTTCGGGCACTTTGGGACTCGTACAAGGTGCTGCGTGGAGAGCTCTTCTGATAGTGAAGACTGCTCCTCGGGCGGGAGTGACGAGGAGGACAGCGGCAGCGACGACGAGGGCGGTAGGCGGAAGGATGAAGGGTCCGACTAGGTGTCGGGTGCCGCTCCGTGCAGCACCGGCGACCCCATCATCCTTGTCGCCGGCTCCTTGAACTTCTCAGGGTCGTCTCCTTGGGCGGCTGGCATTGGGAGGCGGCGGAGGAGGAAGAGGGCGGGCGGCAAGGCCGTCAAGTCGGAGTACACGGGCACCGACGCCTTTGACGCGTACTGACGTCCTGCCGCCTCGTCTTCGAGCTCTGCTTCCGGCGCCGCCATCACCACCCAACCTTTGGATGGCCACCAAGATGTTCTCCCTGCGTCTTCTGCCACCCGTAGCTCCCCTGGGTGCTCCTTTTGCCCTTCTCGGCTCCTTGACCTACCTCCTGAGGAGAGGGACAAGAAAGGGATTACGGGCACCTTATCTCTTTTTAGTTTGTAAGCCTTCGGCCCTTTGTTGAATTTAAAACTTGTAATCCCTTCATTCATGTTTTTCATTCCCTACGGACTGTACCTGAGTGGAATGTTTTTAATGAAAAAGGGATGCTTGCCGGGTCATTTGTTTGCGGGTGGAACCCACGACAAGGAGTAAATCCTTGATATCTCTAAGATAAACATTTTCTCGCCCGGCAACAGGCCTTGCCATCTCCCCACTTCGCTTGACCTTTCTCACGCCTTTGGCGGAGGCAGGGATGAGGCGGGTTCAGGCTCCTTGTTTTATCCTTTCGCTGCCGCGACTATGACCAAACTTGGTCCCAGGAACGAGCCCTAGGGCCTAGAGTTAGGGGAGCACGGTAGCTTAAAGAAAAACGAGGTTTCACATACCTCAGTCCAATGGAATGCATGATAAGGGATGAAGAACTTATCTGAAGCTGCAGCCCCCGGCAACCCTAGTTTGCCGTGGGTGAATCTTTGCTCTTCCAGCCCCCGGCAATACTGGCTTGCCGGGGCCTAGATACTGGTCTGTTCCTTTTTTTCTCCCCAAGTGGTTTGGCAAGGATATCTGTGTGTCCTGTGAACCAAAGAAGACAAAAGAAAGACAAAGAGACACACACTCGACCTCTAAGCTAGGGGTTAGTCGCCGCTAAGCACTATCAACCCTAACCAAGGACGAGACTCGACCTAGCATGCATGTTATAACTTAGGGCGCTAGCGCTTCATTTATTTATGCTCAGGGTCTGCGCCTGGCTTTGTACAAAGGGTTACATGCATCATCGGCAAGGGTCGTACAAAAGGTGGCTTGCCGGGGGGCTCGGCAAGCCGCGCCTCACGGGTAAAACTTGCGAAGATGCTTAATGTTCTAGGAGTTACTCACCAGAATGGCATCTTCGGTCTCCAGGCGGACTACGCCGGGCTTGGTGACTCGTATTACCTGATAAGGACCTTCCCACTTTGGCGTCAACTTGTTGGAATTCTTGGCCGATTGAATGCGTCGAAGAACAAGGTCGCCTTCCTTAAAGCTTCGGGCATGAACCTTGCAGCTATGGTAGCGGCGCAAGGCTTGCTGGTAGCGCGCTGCTCTCACAGCCGCCCGAAGACGATCTTCCTCAAGGAGCATTGCGTCATCTTGCCACAATTTCTCTTGCTCAAGCTCGTTATAAGCGAGTACTCGAGGTGACCCGTATATGAGTTCCGTGGGGAGAACTGCTTCTGCCACGTATACCTGGGCAAAGGGTGTCTGGCCGGTGGCTCGATTTGGTGTCATTCTGATTGACCAAAGAACCACCGGCAATTCATCAATCCAGCATCTTCCACTCTTGTGTAGTCTGTCAAAGGTCTTTGTCCTCAGGCCTCGCAGTACTTCAGCATTTTCCCTCTCAGCTTGACCATTGCTTCGTGGGTGAGCAACGGAAGCGAAACAGACCTTGCTGCCGAGGTCTTGAATATATTGCATGAAGGTGTGGCTTGTGAACTGCGTGCCGTTGTCGGTGATGACCCTATTGGGTACACCAAAACGGCACACCAGTCCTTTGAAGAACTTGACGGCTGACTGTGTTATGACCTTCTTCACTGCTTCCACTTCTGGCCACTTTGTGAACTTGTCGATTGCAACGTACAAGTACTCAAAGCCCCCGACAGCGCGGGGGAAAGGGCCTAGTATGTCGAGCCCCCAGACCGAGAAAGGCCAGGAGAGAGGAATGGTTCGAAGAGCTTGATCTGGCTGATGAAGCTTCTTTGAATGGAACTGACATGCTTCACACCTGGTGACTAGTGTCGTTGCATCCTGGAGGGCGGTGGGCCAGAAGAAGCCTTGCCGAAACGCTTTGCCGTCAAGGGCCCTCGACCCTATGTGGGATCCACATATGCCTCCATGTATCTCCGCCAACAGCCCCAGTCCTTCCTCTCGAGGGATACAATTCAATTTCACACTGTTCGGCCTCTTTCTGTACAATATGTCATCGACGAACTGGTACATAGTAGAGCGACGGGCTACTTTTTCCGCTTCTTCCTGCTCCTCAGGAAGTTCCCCTGTTTGGAGGAATCGGACGGTATGTTGTGCCCACGTTGGAGCCTGGGGCTCGACGGTGAGGACTAAAGGCATTTCCTCCGCTATAGGAGCGGCTGTCTCCACGGCAAGAGCTTGATGCTCCGTCGGAGCTAGCCTTCCTGTGGTGGGCTCAGTGTCTCCGGCAACATCCTTGCCGACGGCTTCGGGGAGCTCGGCAGGAAAGTACTTGCCGGGCCCTGATTTTCTCCTCTTGTTCTGCTCTGTTGATGGATCAACGGATGGCGGAGTTAGCCGAAGCACAAAGGTACCTGGTTCCATAGGTAGCTTGAGGGCAGCGCGTTTTGACAGGTAATCGGCGATGTCATTCTCCGCCCGATAACGTATTCTGCATGTATACCATCAAAATGCTCCTCCAGCTTTCTCACTTCATCGACCTAGTCCTTCATCAACGGGCTCTGGTAATCCTTGTTGACTTGCTTGACGACAAGTTGCGAGTCACCTCTAACGACGAGTTTCTTGATTCCGAGGTCCGCTGCGATCCTAAGACCGGCAAGCAGCCCTTCGTACTCAGCTGTATTGTTTGTTGACACCTCCCTGGGGAAGTGCATCTGGATCACGTACTTGAGGTGCTCTCCAGTGGGCGCGACAAGCAGTACGCCAGCCCCGGCGCCCTGTAAGGAGAAAGCTCCATCAAAGTTCATGATCTAGTCGCAACTTGCCTCCTTGCCGGGGAGAGCAGTCTCTTGGGCTTCTTCGTCAGGCGTCGCGGTCCATTCTGCAATGAACTCCGCCAGGACTCGGCTTTGAATCGTCGAGGTACTCTCAAACTTGAGGCCAAAGCTGGACAGTTCCAGTGCCCACTCTACGATTCTTCCTGTTGCGTCTAGATTGTGCAATATCCGTTATAGAGGGAGGGGAGTAACGACAGTGATTTCGTGCGCCTGGAAGTTGTGACGCAGCTTCCTCGAGGCCATAAGAAGGCCGAAGAGCAGTTTTTGCACACCGGAGTACCTTGTTCTAGCCCCCTGCAGGAGGGAACTAACAAAGTAGACCGGGTGCTGCATCATTTTCTTCTTCGGCGGCACTCCAACTGGCTGTGTTGTCTCTGCATCGGTGGCATCGGGCTCTGTCGCTGCCATTACCTCGTCATCAATTTCTCTCTGCGCCACTAGTGCGGCGCTGACCACCTGGTTCGTTGCCGCCAAGTATAGTAGCAACGGTTCCCGTGGCCTAGGCGCAACTAGTATTGGCGCGGAGGAGAGGTACCTCTTCAAATCTTGCAATGCTGCTTCGGCTTCTGGTGTCCACTCCATCGGTCTCGCCTTTCAAAATCTTGAAAAAGTGAAGGGCGCACTTGGCGGACTTGGAAATGAACCTGCTCATGGCGGCAACGCAACCAGCAAGCCGACGCACATCCTTGACTCGCTTGGGTGCTTCAATCTGCTCTATAGCTTTGATCTTGTCTGGATTGGCCTCTATCCCGCGTTGCGACACAAAGAACCCGAGAAGCTTGCCGGACGGGACGCCGAAGACGCACTTCTCAGGGTTCATCTTGAGATTGATCTTGCGTAGGTTTGCAAATGTTTCTTGTAAATCCGGTATGAGGGTTGTCCTGTTCTTGGTTTTGACCACTATGTCATCCATATAAGCTTCCATATTTCTATGGAGCTGGGGTTCAAAACCAATCTGGACCGCCCTTGCAACCGTTGAACCAGCACTCTTCAACCCGAAAGGCAGCCATATGAAACAATACGTACCACATGGGGTGATGAATGCCGTTTTCTCTTCGTCTTCTCTTGTCATGAAGATCTGTTGGTAGCCGGAGTAGGCATCGAGGAATGACAGCAGATCACACCCAGCCGTGGAGTAAACAATCTGGTCGATGCGCGGCAACGGGAAGGGGTCTTTGGGACAAGCCCTATTGATATCTATGTAATTGATACACAGCCTCTACTTCCCATTTGCCTTGCGCACTACCACTGGATTGGCCAACCACGTTGGATGGAGCACTCCTCTTACCAAACCCGCTGCTTCCAGTTTCCGGATCTCCTCTGTGATGAACTCTTGTCGTTCCAAGGCTTGCTTTCTGACCTTCTGCTTGACGGGCCGCGCATGAGGACAGACAGCAAGGTGGTGCTCAATCACCTCCCTGGGAACGCCGGGGATGTCGGATGCTTTCCATGCAAACACATCGACATCCGCCCGCAGGAAGGTGACGAGCGTGTCTTCTTATTTGTCATCAAGGGCGGAGCTTATGGTGAAAGCCCCTCCCGAGCCGTCCTCCATGACAGAAACCTTCTTGGTTCCCAGCGGTGTGGCCCTGGATTTCTTGTTTCTGCCGGTGGAGCTCTCTGGCACGTCCTCGACGGGAGCACTACACTCCGAAGAGGTGCGCTTGCCGGAGTGGGTGCCTGAGGTCTCACTGGTCTTCTTCTTTTTCTTTCCTGGGGCTCCAGCGGCAGGAGCAAGCGCCTTAACAGTGGCGGCTGCTGCAACTGCTTGTTGGTAGAGTTGGTTAGTGCAAATTAGCGCATCCTTCTTGTCTGATGGGACGGTGATGATCGTCACAGGCCCCGACATCTTCAGGGTGTTGTAGGCGTAATGTGACGCCGCCATGAACTTGGCCAGTGCTGGGCGGCCAAGGATCCCGTCGTAAGGCAAGGGGATCTTGGCAGCGTTGAACACAATCCTTTCTATCCTGTAGTTCAGATCACTCCCAAAAGTCACGGGTAACGTGACCTTTCCCTTTGGTTGACTTCTTCCTGGGTTTATCCCCTGAAACGTGCCCGTCTCTTTGAGGTCTTCATCAGGAATCTACAGTTTCTCGATCACGGCAGGCGAGATTAAGTTCAGACCGGCCCCTCCATCGACTAGCATCTTTGTCACCTTGAGGTTGCGTATTGTTGGTGAAACCAACAATGGCAAGCACCCGACTGCAGTAGTGCGATCAGGGTGATCCTCAGTGTCAAAAATGATAGGTGTACCAGACCACTTCAGCGGCCTTTGGGCATCAAACGACGGCTCTGCCGCTGTAATCTCACGCGCCCACTGTTTAAGCTGGCGGTGAGAGGTATGCAGCGAGGCGCCGCCATCGACGCACATGGCCTCTATAGCTTTCTGAAATTCTTGGTCACCAGACTCATCGTCCTCTTCATGATCATCGTCTTCTGGCTTTTTGTCACGGCCCCGGGCGGGCCTCTCCTGCTATTTATCTTTGCCGCGACGGCCCACCTGGCCGTCACGCTTCTTGTCGGACCCTTCAGCACTGTCCTGGCCTTTCTCCTTGTCCCGCCTCTCATATTCAGCCCTCTGCTTCTCAGCAAGGAGCTCAACTTGTCGGCAGTTCTGGAGATCATGGCCTTTGGTGCGATGGATCTTGCAGTATTGCTTGTCGGAGTTTCCTAGCTTCTCGGCAGCCGCCAAGGCCCGGCAGGCGACACATTTGTCAATTTCCTTGCCGGGGTCATCTGCCTTGGTTTTCTTAGCGGAGCCAGCGTCGTCGGATCCCTCGACGGCAAGCACGGCTTTATCTTTGCGCTTCCCGTTGCGGCGCCGACCTTTCTTTGCCGGGGCGGCAGTATCCTCATATGTGGAGTCGGTTTCCACGCCGACATCTTCGCCAGGGTACTTCCTTCCCTCTTCAGCCTGGGCACATCTGTCAGCAAGAACATAGAGTTCTGCCACGTCTTTCACCTTGTTCATTGCCAGTTCTTCGCTCATCTTGCGGTTACACACGTTCTGATGGAACGCGCTGATGATGGCGGCAGGGTGAACATCAGGGATATTGTACTGTACCCGGCTGAACCTCTGTATATACTTGCGCAGACTCTCGCCTCCCTTCTGGGGAATGACATGCAGGTCGCTTGCTTGGCCATGAGCTTGGTGGCCTCCACTAAAGGCGCCAACAAACTCATGGCACAAATCCGACCAGGAGGAAATAGAGTCTACCGGCAAGTGCATCAACCATGACATGGCGTTGGGTTTAAGAGCCAATGGAAACTAATTCGCAAGCACCTTATCGTCGCGGGCTCCGGCAGCTTGCATCGCGATGGTGTAGATGCTAAGGAACTCAGACGGGTGGGTCTTGCCGTTGTACTTCTCGCCAACGTCAGGTTTGAAGGTGCGGCGAGTGGGCCACTGGAACTGCCGCATCTCATGGGTAAAAGCCGGACTATCTACCTCGTAAGGTATGCCTCCAGGCCTCTCCGGGGCCGGGTGGTTCGCAGCAGGTCCTGCTCGCCTGTCTGACTGGTGGCGCGCTCCGCGCCGGCGCTCGATAGTGGTTCGAGAGTCTTCATGGGATCGTTCCCGAAGAACTTGGCGCTGGTCACAGTGGGTCCGTGGGTCAGACGACGCTATGGAAATGTCATCGCCCGTGACATCGCGACGAGCAGGCGTCCGCGGTATCGGATGGGGAAGAGGTGAGTGCACCGTGGTTGCGGCGCCGCCGGCCTTTCCGCCACTGGTGCGTGGGACTCCATCGGAGCGTCGACCCAGGGGCCCCACCGGACTTGGTTCGTCTTTGGTGGCCACCGCAACAAGGCTTCGGATAGTGGCTCTCCATTCGTCGAGTTTCCCCGTAATGGGAGGAAAGTCGAGGAGCAACTGCGCGCGCGCCAAGGCCTCTGCCGGCGTCGGTGGCAGCGGAACCTGCACGGATCACGACGCGCTTCGACTTCTGACCATGTCAGAAGGAGCTCTATCATGACCCCGCGGTCGCATGCCGTTGTCACCAGTGCTTCGGCGAGCGGGCAGGTCTTCTACGTCCCGGGACTGGCGCTCGGGGCTCTTCCCGCAGCAACGCCCGAGATCTTCGGCGTGATGACGCCGTTCGTCGCGTGCTGCCTGGGAGGAGCGCGCTGTTGGCGCCGGTGTGGGAGTCTTGGAGGCCCTTGCGTCGCCTTCGGGAGGGGCAGCGATGACCTTGGAAGGCCCCGCTCCACCCGCAGAGGGCCTGGCTCCGCCTTTGGATTTGGCGATGTGTGGCCCGTTACCAGGAGCACAAACATCGCCGCCTCCCAAACTTCGGCTGCTGGGATGGCGTTGGTGTTCGTGAGCAGCGCCCCGGGTACTTACTGCGACCGGTCCGCTGCTTGCCTGTGTCGGGACGGGCTGTCCGGCTTCCGACTGGCCAACCGCCACCGTCGTCTTCTTCTTGGGCGCCATGATGATGAAGAAGCATCGAACTAACTGATAAATCCGATTCTCACAACTGCACCCCCTACCTGGCACGCCAAAGATGTCGGTGGGAACGACACCTATGGGATCACAAGAATCCCTACTACGGTTAGCGGGGCGCGGGGTCGTGAGAAGAGCGGATCAAACAGATAGTACACAGTTTGCTTATCCAGGTTCAGGCCACGAGGATGCGTAAAACCCTACTCTTGCTTTGGTGGATGTATATTCCTGTTCTTGAGCTAGCTCTGGGCATTAGGAGCTCCAAAAAGCCGAATCCTCCTCCTGGCCGCCTCGGACCTCCTTTTATAGAAAAAGGGGTTGCCACAGTGGCACACAGGAGGTGGAAAGGGTACAGTGATGAGAGGTTATCCCTCGCATAACATGCCAGGGCGCATTTAATGTGTCTTGCTTAGGTGTCCTTGCTTTATCGGGGACGGGGGAGAAACCTGTCTCGTCCGTCGCCGCTCCTTCTTGTGTCGACACGCGCCCTGGCCAGCGATGCCTGTGATGCCATGTAGGTAGGAAGGCAGATGAGGTGGCACAGTGGAGGGTCTTCACGAAGATCTGCATGCCGCCACGTAGGTGCCTGCCCAGCTGGTTGGGTCGACAGCCCACATGCGTACGGTGGTGGAGGTTTAGTCGGCGTGGGCCTGATGGTGGCCCTGTGGATGTTCTTGGCAAGGGCCTTGCCGGGGCACCTGCTGTCATCCCCGGCAAGGCGCTTGCCGGTGGCCTTGTGGTCTTCCTCGGCTGGGATCCCGCCAAGGGTCGTCATCTTCTATTGTACGTATCTGATCTTGAATGTCTTCACAAAGATCTGCATGCCACCACGGGGATGTCTCCCGAATCCTTGCCCCATGGGGGCAGTGGACTCAAGGGTGATTTGCTCTGTAGGCGTGGGGCGAGTTGCCGCGGCAAGGGTCTTGCCGGGGTTGCTAAAACTGTCTCCCGGCAAGGATCTTGCCGGGGGAGTCCGCTTCGTCTCCTTTGTTCTTCGTGGTTTTTGCCTTGGCATCGTCCTAGTTCCCTTGAGCTTCGGTCTTACCCTGGCTCACCTCCCTTGCCTTGCTTGGTGTGGTGGTGCCCGCGGCTCTGACTGCCCGTGCACAGTTATAGGGGTACAAAAAGTGCACCCCTCTTTTTGTACACCGACTGGTATAAGCCATGTAGAAGTTATAATACAGTAGATAAAATGTAAAAAAATATAAATTGGTTTACAACAGTACTTAAAGTAGTGATTTTCTTTATTGTACTAACGGATCTCACCAGTTTTCTGTTAAGTTTTGTGTGGACCAAGTGCTCAAAGATCGAGGAGGTCTCGATATGAGGAGAAGGAGGAGAGGCAAGAGTTAAAGCTTGGGGATACCCATGGCACCCCAAGTAAATATCCAAGGAGACTCAAGAGTCTAAGCTTGGGGATGCCCCAAAAGGGATCCCACTTTCTTCAACAAGTATCCGTATGTTTTTGTTTTTGTTTTGTTCATGTGGTATGTATGTGTAAATCTTGGAGCATCTTTTGTGTTTAGTTTTCATTTTTATTTTATGCAATGTGCTAGAATAATATAGTCCATGGTTGATTTATAGAATGCTCATTGCACTTCACTTATATTTTTTGAGGGTGGTTTTATAGAATGCTTCATGTGTTTCACTTATAACATTTGAAGTTTGGATTGCCTGTTTCTATTCACAGGGAAAACCATTGTTTGTAGAATGCTCTTTTGATTCACTTATATTTATTAGAGCTTGGTCTTTTATATAGATAATTAAACTCTCATGCTTCACTTATATCGTTTTAGAGAGGCAATAGGAATTGGTCATTTGCATGGTTAGTCATAAAATCCTACATAAAACTTGTGGATCACTTAATATGATATTTTTGATTCCTTGCAATAGTTTTGTGATATAGAGATGGTAATATGTGGGAGGTGCTAGTAAATAGTTGTGGTTAGTAAGAATACTGGTGTTAAGGTTTGTCATTCCCGAAGCATGCACGTATAGTCTCTCATTATGCTATGAAGTTGGAGCATGATTTATTATTGATTGTCTTCCTTATAAGTGGTGGTCGGGGATGAGCGATGTTCTTTTCCTACCAATCTATGAAGGAAATATGCCCTAGAGGCAATAATAAAGTTGTTATTTATATTTCCTTATGTCATGATACATGTTTATTATTCATGCTAGAATTGTATTAACCGGAAACTTGATACATGTGTGAATACTTAGACAAAACACAGTGTCCCTAGTGTGCCTCTACTATACTAGCTCGTTAATCAAAGATGGTTAAGTTTCCTAAGAATGGACATGTGTTGTCATTTGATTAACGGGGTCAAATCATTAGGAGAATGATGTGATCGACAAGACCCATCCGTTAGCTTAGCATAATGATCGTTAAGTTTTATTGTTATTGCTTTCTTCGTGACTTATACATATTCCTTTGACTATGAGATTATGCAATTCCCGGATACCAGAGGAATACCTTGTGTGCTATCAAACGTCACAACGTAACTAGGTGATTATAAAGATGCTCTACAGGTATCTACGAAGGTGTTTGTTGGGTTGGCATAGATCGAGATTAGGATTTGTCACTCCGAGTATCAGAGAGAGGTATTTTTGGGCCCTCTCAATAATGCACATCATGATAAGCCTTGCAAGCAATGTGACTAATGAGTTAGCTACGGGATGATGCATTACGGAACGACTAAAGAGACTTGCCGGAAAGAGATTGAACTAGGTATGAAGATACCCACGATCGAATCTTGGGCAAGTAACATACTGATGACAAAGGGAATGGCGTATGTTGTCATTACGGTTTGACCGATAAAGATCTTCGTAGAATATGTAGGAACCAATATGTGCATCCAGGTTCCGCTATTGGTTATTGATCGGAGAGGTGTCTCGGTCATGTCTACGTAGTTCTTGAACCCGTAGGGTCCACACGTTTAACATTTGATGACGATTTGTATTATGAGTTGTGTGTTTTTGTGACCGAAGATTGTTCGGAGTCTCGGATGAGATCACGAACATGACGAGGAGTCTCAAAATGGTCTAGAGGTAAAGATTGATATATTGGACGATAGTATTCGGACACCGGAAGTGTTTCGGAATGTATCGGGTGCGTATCGGAGTACCGGGCGGTTACCAGAACCCCCACGGGGGAAGATATGGGCCACATGGGCCATAGGAGGGAGGCAAGCCAGCCCGCAAGGGTGGCGCACCCCCCCAAGGGAGGAGTCCGAATTGGACTAGGGGAGGGGGCGCAACCCCCCTTTCCTTCTCCTTCTCCCTCTCCTTCCCCCTTTCCCCCTCCGCTAAAAGGAAAGGGGGGCCGAATTGGACTTGGAGCCCAAGTGGGACTCCTCCCCTCTCCCTCCTTTATATACAGGGGCGGGGGGCACCTCCAACACACAACAATTGTTCCTAGCTGTGTGCGGCGCCCCCCTCCACAATTTACTCCTCCGGTCATATTGTCGTAGTGCTTAGGCGAAGCCCTGCGCGGATCACTTCACCATCATCGTCACCACGCCGTGGTGCTGACGAAAATCTCCCTCGACACTTTGCTGGATCAAGAGTTCAAGGTATGTCATCGAGTTGAACTTGTGCAGAACTCGGAGGTGCCATACGTTCGGTACTTGATGGATTGAATTGCGAAGACGTTCGACTACATCAACCGCGTTAAACTAACGCTTCCGCTTTCAGTCTAGGAGGGTACGTGGACACACTCTCCCCCTCTCATTGATATGCATATCCTAGATAGATCTTGTGTGATCATAGGAAATTTCTTGAAATTGCATGCTATGTTCCCGAATAGTGGCATCCGAGCCAGGTCTATGCGTAGATGATATGCATGAGTAGACCACAAAGAGTTGTGGGCGGTGATCGTCATACTGCTTACCACCAATGTCCTATTTTGATTCAGCGGTATTGTTGGATGAAGCGGCCCGGACGAAGCTTACTTGACCATGTTCATGAGACCGGTTCCACCGACAGACATGCAACTAGTTTTGCATAAAGGTGGCTGGCGGGTGTCTCTTTCTCCAACTTCAATTGAATCGAATTTGACTGCGGCCAATCCTTGTGGAAGGTTAAAATAGCAAACTTGGTAAATCACCATTGTGGTTTTGATTCATAGGTAAGAACGGTTCTTGCTAGAAGCCCGTAGCAGCCACGTAAAACTTGCAACAACAAAGTAGAGGACGTCTAACTTGTTTTTGCAGGACATGTTGTGATGTGATATGGTCAAGACATGATGTGATATACGTTATTGTATGAGATGATCATGTTTTGCAGGGAGTAGTTTTCAAAGTTATCGGCAATTGGCAGGAGCCTTATGGTTGTCGCTTTATTGTATGAAATGCAAATGCCATGTAATTACTTTACTTTATCACTATGCATTAGCGATAGTTGTAGAAGCAATAGTTGGCGAGATGACCACGACGCTATGATGGAGATCAAGGTGTTAAGGCGGTGACGATGGAGATCATGACGGTGCTTTGGAGATGGAGATGAAAGGCACAAGATGATGATGGCCATATCATTTCACATATTTTGATTGCATGTGATGTTTATCTTTTATGCATCTTATTTTGCTTAGTACGGTGGTAGCATTATAAGATGATCCCTCACTAAAATTTCAAGGTATAAGTGTTCTCCCTGTGTATGCACTGTTGCGACAGTTCATCGTGGCGATACACCACGTGATGATCTGGTGTGATAAGCTCTACGTTCACATACAACGGGTGCAAGAAAGTTTTTCACATGCGGAATACTCGGGTTAAACTTGACGAGCCTAGCATGTACAAACATGGCCTCAGAACACTGGAGACCGAAAGGTCGAGTGTGAATCATATAGTAGATATGATCAACATAAAGATGTTCACCGTTGAAAACTACTTCATCTCACGTGATGATTGGACATGGTTTAGTTGATATGCATCACGTGATCATGTAGATGACTCGAGGGATGTCTATCTAAGTGGGAGTTCTTAAGTAATATGTTTAGTTGAACTTAATTGATCATGAACTTAGTCCTGATAGTTTTTGCATATTTATGTTGTAGATTAATGGCCCGTGCTACCGTTCCCTTGAATATTAATGCGTTCCTAGAGAAAGCTAAGTTGAAAGATGATGGTAGCAACTACACGGACTGAGTCCGTAACTTGAGGATTATCCTCATTGCTGCACAAAAGAATTATGTCCTTGATGCACCGCTAGGTGAAAGGTCTGCTGTAGGAGCAGATGCTGATGTTATGAACGTCTGGCAAGCTCGATCTGATGACTACTCTATAGTTTAGTGTGCCATGCTTTATGACTTAGAACCAGGACTTCAAAGACATTTTGAACGTCATGGACCATATGAGATGTTCCAGGAGTTGAAGTTAATATTTCAAGAAAATGCCCGAGTTGAGAGATATGAAGTCTCCAACAAGTTCTATAGCTGCAAGATGGAGGAGAACAGTTTTGTCAGTGAACACATACTCAGAATGTCTGGGTACCATAACCACTTGACTCAGCTAGGAGTTAATCTTCCGGATGATAGTATTATTGACAGAGTTCTTCAATCACTGCCACCAAGCTACAAAGGCTTCATGATGAACTATAATATGCAAGGAATGGATATGACGATTCCCGAGCTCTTCGCTATGCTTAAAGCTACTGAGGTAGAAATCAAGAAGGAGCATCAAGTGTTGATGGTTAACAAGACCACTAGTTTCAAGAAAAGGGGCAGGGTAAAGAAGGGGAACTTCAAGAAGAATGGCATGCGAGTTGTCACTCCTGGGAAGAAGCCTAAGTATGGACCCAAGCCTGAAACTGAGTGCTTATACTGCAAAGGGACTGGTCACTGGAAGCGGAATTGCCCAAAGTATTTGGTGGATAAGAAGGATGGCAAAGTGAACAAAGGTATATTCGATATACATGTTATTGATGTGTACCTTACTAATGCTCGTAGTAGCGCCTGGGTATTTGATACTGGTTCTGTTGCTCATATTTGCAACTCGAAACATGGGCTATGGATTAAATGAAGATTGGCTAAGGATGAGGTGACGATGCGTGTCGGGAATGGTTCCAAGGTCGATGTGATCACCGTCGTCACGCTACCTCTACATCTACCTTCGGGATTAGTTTTAGACCTGAATAATTGTTATTTGGTGCCAGCGTTGAGCATGAACAATATATCTAGATCTTGCTTGATGCGAGACGGTTATTCATTTAGATCAGAGAATAATGGTTGTTCTATTTATATGAGTAATATCTTTTATGGTCATGCACCCTTGAAGAGTGTTCTATTTTTGTTGAATCTCGACCGTGGTGATACACATATTTTCATAATATTGATGCCAAAAGATGCAAAGTTGATAATGATAGTGCAACATATTTGTGGCACCGCCGTTTAGGTCATATTGGTGTAAAGCACATGAAGAAACTCCATGCGGATGGACTTTCAGAATCACATGATTATGAATCATTTGATGCTTGTGAACCATGCCTCATGGGCAAGATGACTAAAACTCCGTTCTCCGGGACAATGGAACAAGCCACTGACTTATTGGAAATAATACATACTGATGTATGCGGTTCGATGAGCGTTGAGGCTCGCAGCGGGTATCATCATTTTCTGACCTTCACAGATGATTTGAGCAGATATAGGTATATCTACTTAATGAAACACAAATCTGAAACATTTGAAAAGTTCAAAAGAATTTCAGAGTGAAGTAGAGAATCATCGTAACAAGAAAATAAAGTTTCAATGATCTGATTGCGGAGGCGAATATTTGAGTTATGAGTTTGGCCTTCATTTATAACAATGTGGAATAGTTTCACAACTCACGCCACCTGGAACACCACAGCATAATGGTGTGTCCGAACATCGTAACCGTACTTCATTAGATATGGTGCATATATGATGTCTCTTACCGATTTACCACTATCGTTTTGGGGTTATGCATTAGAGACAGTTGCATTCACGTTAAATAGGGCACCATCTAAATCCGTTGAGATGACACCGTATGAACTATGGTTTGGCAAGAAACCTAGGCCGTCGTTTCTTAAAGTTTGGGGTTGCGATGCTTATGTGAAAAAAGCTTCAGTCTGATAATCTCAAACCCAAATCAAAAAAGTGTGTCTTCATAGGATACCAAAAAGAAACTGTTGGGTACACCTTCTATCATAGATCCGAAGGCAAGATATTTGTTGCTAAGAATGGATCCTTTCTAGAGGAGTTTCTCTTGAAAGAAGTGAGTGGGAGGAAAGTTGAACTTGATGAGGTAATTGTACCTCCTCTCGAATTGGAAAGTACTTCAACACAGAAAACTATTCCCGTGATGCCTACACCAACTAGTGAGGAATTTAATGATGATGATCATGAAACTTCAGATAAAGTTACTACCGAACCTCGTAGGTCAACCAGAGTATGTTCCACACCAGAGTGGTACAGTAATCTTGTTCTAGAAGTCATGTTACTAGACCATGACAAACCTACGAACTATGAGGAAGCGATGATGAGCCCAGATTCCGTGAAATGGCTTGAGGCCATGAAATCTAAGATGGGACACTGGTACACAACGACATCCTAAACAAACGGTTTAAAACCCCTTTCCGCGACCCAGAAATCATCGGGGATAGGCCCTCTTGGGACCCCTTTCCGCGATCGGGTGAGGCATGGAAACCCAACCATTTCCGTAGGTATGTACATCCCACACGGTGAATCCCAGAAATCATTTCCATAGGTATGTACATCCCACACGGTAAATCCCAGAAATCATTTCTGTAGGTATGTACATCCCAGACGGTGAATCCCAAAAATTATTTCCGTAGGTATGTAGATCCCACACGGTGAATCCCAGAAAATCATTTCCATACGTATGTACGTCCCACACAGTTCTTTGTGTGGAAACATTTGTGCAAGGTGGCCTAACGCAAACAGTTCACTGCCGAAAGCTATGTGTGATTGTTAGTTGATCGAACACACCTACTTTCTAGAAACCGTGCGGGTTGTTTGAGTTCATCGGCAATGGTGTTGTCTGAGTAACCGTTTGCAATAGAAAACCCCAATAAGTAGGGTAATTAGCCTATTATTGATACTCCATGTACTAATCAAACTGATATTTCTTATAGAAGACGCCACATATTTCATATCTGTAGAAAAGCAACCAGGATTTCATAATCGAATTACATCAGATAGCTTCGGCACTCAGTTACGCCATTACACAATAGCACAAAGATTCACATGCAGCATAAAAAACCTTTGGAAAGTAGTATCATACACAGTAAATAGATAGATGAGTCTCATCTGGGAAACTGCAAAAGCATAAGCCAAATATTGAGCCTTCAGTGATGTTGAATGTCCTTGCAACTTTAGGCCAGTGGATATGGATAATTGCCCACCTAACCTTCGTCCGCTTCAGCAAGACTTCAATATTGTACCGTGGGTGTTGAATGAATACCTTCCTCGCCTCTTGACCATGCAGGTGGTTTGAGAGGTAATCATCGATGAACTAGTTTGTAAAGTACTGAAAACAAAGCTATGCATAAATCGCTGTTGTAAATTTTGAAATGGTTCAAGGGGTAAAAACAAGGTAAAAGAGTTGGTACCATCCTATAGTTGACTGATGTCTTCTTCATTGTGCAAACAAAGATCTTGCTATTATTAGTCGCAAGTTTCTTCATCCTAACAATCTTTCTGAGTTTCTTGACTTGACTGATATTCATGGACATCTCATTTCCCCATTTGCAAAATGGGTCGAACAGTGGGTCTAAGCCTCTGACAGCAGGACCTACATGTGCAAGACCAAATTGTACGAAACCTAAATTTTAGAATGATTCCTGCAACTGCACAATAATGTGTCTTTAGCCAAAGGACCCTGGTTGAACAAACCTTGATGGTAAACCGCAATGTCTCCCATTGTTTCCCTGCAACACACATGAGGAATATCTTGATCGGGTTAATTGAGAGTTGCCATACTATCAGTAGAATATGTATTGAGTACACCCAAATTTGATTGGTGTCACATGCATAACAATACAAAATTGTACCCACAGCAAATGAAAATCAAATTGCAGAACTGAACCAAACAGTTAAATTGACAACACACCAAATGAACCAAAAGAGTTAACTGAGCACGACATTAATTAATAGAAACATGCACTAGAAGATAAGACAGTTAACAAAACAAAGAATGCTTGAGAACAATACTACGAAATGTAGTAATTGTTGAACCAAAGTGTTAACTGAACATTACATTTCAGAGGACCAAGCTGTTAACTGAACATCAGATTGCATATTAACATTATAGAGGACAAGTCACTGGAAGGCACTGGTAGTGGCCTCGAGAAAACATCATGAACTGTATTTTAAAGTAGACAACTGCGCGGCAGTGTCGACGATGGCCTTGAAGACGAGGTGCTCCTCCAAGATCTGGCGGTCGACATGCATGGTAGCCATAGCGACCTCGTTCGCGCATATGACCGCATGCTACTCAGCTCCATGTTATACTGCGTATAAAATGGCTGTGGGCGGCCCTTAATTGGAGGAGGGGGCAGTGATTTCAATGGAAGGTGTCGCTCCGTCAGTCGGGGCATGTGGGACGGGAACTGAGGAGGATGGTGTGGGTGGGGTGTGGATTACCTGACCATATCGATGAGGCTGCGCAGCAAGAAGAAGGGTCGGCAGCGAGGAGGCCGTGCAGCAAGAAGAAGGGTCGCCGACGAGGAGGCGGCGCTGCAAGAAGAAGGGTAGCCGGCAAGGAGGCGGCGCTACAAGAAGAAGGGTCACCGGCAAGGAGGCTAAGCTGCCAGTAAGCAGCAGTGAAGGTTTGAACTTGGAAAGCAAGGATAAACAGTGGAAATGTGGCTTTTGGTAGGAGGGAGGGGGCGGGGAGATAGATATTTCCCCGATGGCAAAAAAAATTCGCTCGGTGTCGCGAGAAACTGGCGCGCAAGTGTGGTTCAAGCGGGGGTGGTGGACTGTAGATGACGAAGCTTCCTGCGTAAGCTAGACAAGACGGTGCGCCAAGATATTTTATATCGCATCCCACACGATTCTTTCTAGTAAACTGTTTGTGGTATACCTGATTTTTTCATTATGTTTTGAAAAACAAAATGGTGTTACGGAGGGAAAGGACAGTGTTTGAATTGCTAGAACATTTATGTATAGTGAACGTGCAACTAGTACATGAGTGTCGTATTTAAATTTGGAATTATGCCGGGTTCGTTTGGCATTTTTATGCATTAATTGAGTTTCTGGGCATTTAATGTGCATAATTCAAATTTAAACTACAAGCACATGCTCCAATGCACCAATGTTTTGCTGAAAAATCACATGTGTGTCTTTGAGTGAATTTATAGGTCCCATGCAAGAAATGGGAATAAAATTCAACATCTGGGTGTCGTGGCTCGGCCGGTATGATTGAGAAACTTGGTTTTTTAATTCCTGTAAATAAAAAACCACGGCTGAAAATCATGAAACTTGGCATGGTGTGATGACATGGCACCAACATGCTTTAGTAATTTTTTTGGCCGAATTGGGACAAGCTTTGGTGAAAGCTTCTTGCAAACCGGAGCTTCCCTCAAGAAGGATGCTGGTTCCGCGAGGGAACATGGCACCTCTGTGTGTGAAATGACATACATACACTGCCTTCTTCTGCCTTAATTCTTGTACACTAGCAGATTAGACCAAATAGAAGTATCGTGCTAAATTTTGGAATTATTCCGTATTCATTTGGCCTTTTTTATACATTAATTGAGTTTCTGGGCATTTTATTTGCATAATTCAAATTTGAACTACAAGCACATGCTCCAGTACACCAAAGTTGTTTGAAAAATCACATGTGTGTCCTTGGGTGAATTTCTAGGTCCCATGCAAGAGATGGGAGTGAAATTCAAACATCTGGGCGTCATGGCTCGGGCCGAAAGATTAAGAAACTTAGTTTTTTTAATTCCTGTAAATCCAAAACGCGCCTGAAAAACATGAAACTTGGCATGGTGTCATGATATGGCACCAACATGCTGCGGTAATTTCTTTGGTTGAATTGGGACAAGCTTTGGTGTAGGGTTATTGCAAACCGGAGCTTCCCTCAAGAAGGCTCCTCGTTCCGAGAGGGAACGTGTCACCTCCGTGTGCGAAACAACATACGTACATTGCCTTCTTCTGCCTTAATTCTTGTACACTAGCAGATTTGACCAAATAAAAGTATCATGCCAAATTTTGGAATTATTACGTGTTCGTTTGGCCTTTTTTATACATTAATTGAGTTTCTGCGTATTTAATGTGTATCATTCAAATTTGAACTACAAGCACGTGCTCCTATGCACGAAAGTTGTTTGAAAAATCACATGTGTGTCCTTGGGTGAATTTCTAGGTCCCATGCAAGAGATGGGAGTGAAATTCAAACATCTGGGCGTCATGGCTCGGGCCGAAAGATTAAGAAACTTAGTTTTTTTAATTCCTGTAAATCCAAAACGCGCCTGAAAAACATGAAACTTGGCATGGTGTCATGATATGGCACCAACATGCTGCGGTAATTTCTTTGGTTGAATTGGGACAAGCTTTGGTGTAGGGTTATTGCAAACCGGAGCTTCCCTCAAGAAGGCTCCTCGTTCCGAGAGGGAACGTGTCACCTCCGTGTGCGAAACAACATACGTACATTGCCTTCTTCTGCCTTAATTCTTGTACACTAGCAGATTTGACCAAATAAAAGTATCATGCCAAATTTTGGAATTATTACGTGTTCGTTTGGCCTTTTTTATACATTAATTGAGTTTCTGCGTATTTAATGTGTATCATTCAAATTTGAACTACAAGCACGTGCTCCTATGCACGAAAGTTGTTTGAAAAATCACATGTGTGTCCTTGGGTGAATTTCTAGGTCCCATGCAAGAGATGGGAGTGAAATTCAACCATCTAGGCGTCGTGGCTCGACCGGAAAGATTGAGAAACTTGGTTTTTTAATTCCTGTAATTCCAAAACACGCCTGAAAATCATGAAACTTGGCATGGTCTCATGACATGACACCAACATGCTGCGGTAATTTTTTTGGCTGAATTGGGACAAGCTTTCGTGTAAGCTTCTTGTAAACCGGAGCTTCCCTCAAGAAGGCTCGTGGTTCCGAGAGGGAACATGTCACCTCCGTGTGCGAAACGACATACATACACTGCCTTTTCCCTCCTTAATTTTTTACACAACGAGATTAGACCAAATAGAAGTACCGTGCTAAATTTTGGAATTATTCCGGGTTCGTTTTGCCTTTTATACATTAATTGAGTTTCTGGCATTTTATGCGCATAATTCAAATTTAAACTACAAGCACAAGCTCCAGTGCACCAAAGTTGTTTGAAAAAACACATGTGTGTCCTTGGGTGAATTTCTAGGTCCCATGCAAGAGATGTGAGTGAAATTCAAACATCTGGGTGTCGTGGCTCAGCCGGAAAGATTGAGAAACTTGGTTTTTTAATTCCTGTAATTCCAAAACATGCTTGAAAATCATGAAACTTGGCATGGTCTCATGACATGGCACCAACATGCTGCGGTAATTTTTTTGCCCGAATTGGGACAAGCTTTGGTGTAAGCTTCTTGCAAACCGGAGCTTCCCTCAAGAAGGCTCGTGGTTCCAAGAGGGAACGTGTCACCTCCGTGTGCGAAACGACATACGTACACTGCCTTCTCCCACCTTAATTTTTTACACATCCATTTTAGACCAAATAGAAGTACCGTGCTAAATTTTGGAATTATTACGGGTTCGTTTTGCCTTTTTTATACATTAATTGAGTTTTTGGGTATTTAATGTGCATAATTCAAATTTGAACTACAGGCACATGCTCCAATGCACCAAAGTTGTTTGAAAAATCACACGTGTGTCTTTGGGTGAATTTCTAGGTCCCATGAAATAGATTGGAGTGAAATTCAAACATCTGGGCGTCGTGGCTCGGCCGGAAATATTGAGAAACTTTGTTTTTTAATTCATGTAATTCCAAAACACGCCTGAAAATCATGAAACTTGGCATGGTGTCATGACATGGCACCAACATGCTGCGGTAATTTTTTTGGACAAATTGGGACAAGCTTTGGTGTAAGCTTTTTGCAAACCGGAGCTTCCCTCAAGAAGGCTCGTGGTTCCGAGAGGGAACGTGTCACCTCCATGTGCGAAATGACATACGTACGCTGCCTTCTCCCACCTTAATTTTTTTACACAACCAGATTAGACCAAATAGGATTACCGTGCTAAATTTTGGAATTATTCCGGGTTCCTTTGTCCTTTTTATACATTAATTGAGTTTCTGGGCATTTAATGTGCATAATTCAAATTTTAACTACAAGCACATGCTCCACTGCACCAAAGTTTGCTGAAAAATCACATGTGTGTCTTTGGGTGAATTTATAGGTCCCATGCAAGAAATGGGAATAAAATTCAAACATCTCGGTGTCGTGGCTCGGCCGGAGTGATTGAGAAACTTGGTTTTTTAATTCATGTCAATCCAAAACACGACTGAAAATCATGGAACTTGGCATGGTGTCATGACATGGCACCAACATGCTGCAGTAATTTTTTGGCCGAATTGGGACAAGCTTTGATGTAAGATTCTTCCAAACTGGAGCTTCCCTCAAGAAGGCTCTTGGTTCCGAGAGGGAACGTGTCACTTCCATGTGCAAAACGACATACGTACACTGCCTTCTCCCACCTTAATTTTTTTACACAGTCAGATTAGACCAAATAGAAGTACCATGCTAAATTTTGGAATTATTCCGGGTTCGTTTGGCCTTTTTATACATTAATTGAGTTTCTGGGCATTTAATATGCATAATTCAAATTTGAACTAGAAGCACATGCTCCATTTCACCAAAGTTGTTTGAAAAATCACATGTGTGTCCTTGGGTGAATTTCTAGGTCCCATGCAAGAGATGGGAGTGAAATTCAAACATCTGGGCGTCGTGGCTCGGCCGGAAAGATTGAGAAACTTGGTTTTTTAATTCCTGTAATTCCAAAACACGCTTGAAAATCATGAAACTTGGCATGGTCTCATGACATGGCACAAACATGATGTTGTAATTTTTCTGTCCGATTTGTGAAGGCGCACACATTAACAATCAACAAAGTCATTTTGGAACAAGAGTTGTCACGTTACAAATCACAAACACAAGTATTATTGAAACCGTGGGCGTTTGACTTACCAATTACGTGCAGCCACGTGTCCCCTTTTTTTATTGGCGTGCTGTGCGGGGTAGCTATTTGAGTACGGGAGGCGTGCTATCAGACCCATGCACATGCTCATAGGGAGGAGAGCCCTTTTGACCGCTACCCAGCGGTGCACCTCCCTCCCAACGTCTCCATTAATGGCGCCCGAGCACCTGTTCTATGGTGTGGCTATATGTCTCACTGGACTGAGATATAAGAGAGAAAATGAAAATCTGAAAAGAAAGTTTTGCACAGATTTTGATGTAAGATCCGACGGACCTATATAGCGTCGACTGCGACTTATAGCAAGCATGATGAATACAAGGATGATGACATTATATAATAATTGTCTTACATATTTGTAAACATAATTAAAATAGCCACATGCAGCAACGCCCGATATACACAAGGGCAAAAGAAGAAGGAAGACAATGATCTGGCTCGCTGATATCTACTTTCTTGATGCATTGCTGTAGGCCGCGGCAACTAGTCTCCGCGGTGGGCGGCGACGAGCTCTTTCTTGTCCTCAAGATGCTGGTTGAGAGCATCCACGGATTCCTCCACCAACCTTGTGCGCTCGATGCACAGCATGGCATTCTCGTCCATAATTTTCACAAGGATGACGCCAGTCCTCTTCAACAAGGCAGTGGTCTGCTCCTGCTGCTCCGCACTTCCGATGATCTTCGCCCTTAGCAGGTCGCGCTCGTCCCGGAGCTTCCCATTGCTCTCATTTAGTTGCCGGATGACGTCGGTAGACTGTTCAAACGAGGCTTTCAGGTCATCCTGCAACCTCGCCCACTGTAATGCCCTCGATGCGGCTATATTTCCCACGTGTCGAAGCACGACTTAGAGGCATAACCGCGTTGAAAGTAATGTCGCAAGTGAGGTAATCTTCACACAACCCATGTAATACGTAAGGGAAAGAGATACATAGTTGGCTTACAATCGCCACTTCACACAATACATGAATAAAGCACAAGGTCCGACTACGTAACCAAAATAAAAGAAGACTACCCCAAATGCTACACAGATCCCCGATCGTCCCAACTGGGCTCCACTACCGATCAACTGAAAAATGGAACAACATAACGAACACGGTCTTCATCGAGCTCCTCCTTGAGCTCGGTAGCATCACCTGCACGGTTTCATCAGCACCTGCAAACTGGTTTTGGAAGTATCTGTGAGTCATGGGGACTCAGCAGTCTCACACCCTCGCGATCAAGAATATTTAAGCTTATAGGTAGGGAAAAGGTATGTGAGGTGGAGCTGCAGCAAGCACTAGCATATATGGTGGCTAACATATGCAAATGAGAGCGAGAAGAGAAGGCAAAGCACGGTCGAGAAACTATGATCAAGAAGTGATCCTAGAACAACCTACGTCAAACATAACTCCAACACCGTGTTCACTTCCCGGACCCCGCCGAGAAGAGACCATCACGGCTACACACGCGGTTGATGCATTTTAATTAAGTTAAGTGTCAAGTTCTCTACAACCGGACATTAACAAATTCCCATCTGCCCATAACCGCGGGCACGGCTTTCGAAAGTTCAAAACCCTGCAGGGGTGTCCCAACTTAGCCCATCACAAGCTCTCACGGTGAACGAAGGATGTTCCTTCTCCCAGGAAGACCCGATCAGGCTCGGAATCCCGGTTACAAGACATTTCGACAATGGTAAAACAAGACCAGCAAAGCCACCCATATGTGCCGACAAATCCCGATAGGAGCTGCACATATCTCGTTCTCAGGGCACACCGGATGAGCCAGACGTCGGGTAGGCCAGCCCAGAGTTGCCCCTGGTAGCCCCGGACATCGCTCAGTTGGACCAACACTTAGAGAAGCACTGTCCCGAGGGGGTTAAAATAAAGATGACCCTTGAGCCGGCCGACCCAAGGGAAAGAAAAAGGCTAGGTGGCAAATGGTAAAACCAATGTTGGGCCATGCTGGAGGAGTTTTATTCAAGACGAACTGTCAAGGGGTTCCCATTATAACCCAACCGTGTAAGGAACGCAAAATCAAGGAACATAACACCGGTATGACGGAAACTAGGACGGCAAGAGTGGAACAAAACACCAGGCATAAGGCCGAGCCTTCCACCCTTTACCAAGTAAATAGATGCATTAATATAATAAGAGATATTGTGATATCCCAACAACAATCTATGTTCCAACATGGAACAACTCCAATCTTCACCTGCAAGTAACAATGCTATAAGAGGGGTCGAGCAAAGCGGTAACATAGCCAAACAACGGTTTGCTAGGACAAGGTGGGTTAGAGGTTTGACATGGCAATATGGGAGGCATGGTAAGCAAGTGGTAGGTATCGCAGTATAGGCATAGCAAAAGAGCGAGCATCTAACAAGCAAAGATAGAAGTGATTTTGAGGGTATGGTCATCTTGCCTGAAATCCCACAAGGAAGAAGAACGAGTCCATGAAGAAGATAAAAAGACGTAGTCGAACGAATCCTCACAACACGACGTTATCGGAACCAACCCGAAGAAGCAACACCGGAAAGAAGCAAACAATCATGGTAAACAACCATCACATAATCATGGCATGATGCACAATCAAGTATGATTCATGTCCGGTTTAATGAAGCATGGCATGGCAAAGTGCACAAACAACCCTACAAATTAAGTGGAGCTCAATATGAAACTCCGTTTCATATTGACGAAACACCACGTGACTTATTTAGTTCGATCTTGTTTATGTACCCAACAATATTAAATGTTGTTAAACATGGCAAGAGGGAGAATCATAAGAAAACTACCAATCTAGGCAAGTTTAAATGACGCTGGAACAACAAACAACAAGTCCGGAAAAATCCCCATGTGCAATTTAAGGATTTGGTATTGTTCTGCCCTAAACCATATTTTAGAGTTGTTAGACATGCAAAGTGATGCCACCAAGTTAAACTATGCATTTTTCTACCCCATTTACATATAAAGATTGTTAAGTTTGGAGCTACGGTTAAATAGTTATGAAATAAAGCATTTTAACATGACATTAGGCAAATTAAAGCAAACATCATTTTAAGCATTTTAAACATGCATGAAAGTTGCAGATTATGAAAGTTCAGGAAAACCTAAGCATTTTACATATATGACATGAACTATTTGGATGCGTGGATATTTAGTTATTCACGAAACGAAATGATGGCATCACTGTAAATAAGAATGCACTGGAAAATGCTAAAATATACAGAGCGGGAAAAAATATGCACGGGCCGGATTACAGCACAGTGCAGCGGCCCAGAAGCGAATGAGGCCCGAGTGGCTGTGGATGCGTGCGGGCAAAAGGGAAAAAAATGGAAAACAGAGGGGAGTGGGTTTCAAACCCAGGATCTCCTGCAGGTTTGACACCGGGTCAACAAGTTGAGCTATGATGGAAGTGCGATATAGGATGGGTTCAGCTCTAGATGGCATGTCCTCTGGGACTGATCTAAACTGAAGAATCACGAACAGATAGCAAAACAAAAGAATTATAGAGCCGCTTGGGATTTGAACCAAAGATCTCCTGGACATATTCATGGTGCGATAGCCACTGTGCAGCTGTAGAACTGTTGTACAAAGAGGGGTTCAGACTTAGACAAACGGAAGGAGGACGAGCCTTTCTTGTACATGGCGGACGACTATCCCTCGCCGGTGACAGGAACAAGCAGCGGCGACTGCTGCGGCCATCAAGCACTGGCGAGAGTGCGGAAAAGGCTTGCGGTGGCCATGGTGGGACATGTGTAATTATGCAGGAAGGGCGTGAGCGCGTCGAGCTGCGGTAGCTTGCATATGCGTGCGCGCAGGGGGAGCAGAGCAACCTTCTCGATGACCAAAATTATGGCGGAGGTCTCGCCGGAATTACCTCCTGACATGCTCGAGATGCAAGGGTGCGGGGCGCGTGTTGTGCTCAGGGCGTGAACATGAGGGAACGCGGAGCCGGGTGTGTGTGCAAATGCAACAGAGGCAAGAGGGCAGGTCACGAGCTTGAGCTCGCTGCCATGGTGGACATGGCGGTCATGGCCTCAGGTGCGAAGGGATCGACTACGACGACCAAAGCTACGGGAAAGAAGATGGGGAGGTGTGGATCATCACCGTGGGGCAGCCGATCGGGGCGGTGCTCGGCTCCGTGAAGAAGAGGAAGCAGGGGAAGAAGACCGCGATGGGGCGCTGGACTTGGCGATCCTGCTCGTGGAGGTTGCTCCAGAGGAAGAAGAAGGTCACCACGACGTGGACGACACCGGGCTCGAACTCAGCTTGGCTCAACCAGCCATGGAAATGGTGACGGTAGGGAGGCGCGTTGGGGAGGCTCCCACCCAACTAACTACGGGGATCGGTCGAGGAGGGTGACGGGGTGCAGGACGACATGTCGAAGACGAGCTTGAGGCCCTCCGGCCGCGAGAACAACGACGACCATCGACGGTTTATTTCTCTGCTCTCGGTGGTGCTCTCTGGTCTTGAAAAAGAAGGGAAAACAGAGGGGAGGAAGAGAGATGGCGGCGCGAGGAGGGAAGGAGGAGGGAGGAGGAAACCCTAGGGGTCGCTGCGGGGCTTTATAGGGGCGCAGGCAGGCGCTAGCCTCGACGTCCGTGAGCCTCCTGCTCACGGCGCTGCTGCTGCTATACTCTAGAGGAAGGAGACGCCGTGAGGGAGGGAGCAGGTGGCTGTTCGGCTCGGCTGGGCCGGGGAAAGAAAGGCCAAGGTGGGCTTCGGCTGGGATTGAGGCCTTCCTTCCTTCCTTATATTCTGCCTAAAATAATTAGACACCTCCAAGATTGAAAAGGGCAGGAGTTTTGGGAAGGAAAGGCTCAGAGACAGAAATATATATGGAGTCCTAGATTTATACAGGATTTGAATAAATTGACTTGGCAATTTTTATAGGTAGAAAAATAATCCAAGTTTGAACAAACTTGAGCCATTTTTGTACCCAACCAAAACAAATCCAAATAGAATGACATTTGGCAGAGAAGTTAAGGATGAGGTGTGAGATTTGTAGGGAGAAGTTGAACATTAATGGAGGAGGGCAAGGTGGCACTTGCAAAAAGAAAGAAAAGAGAAGGAAGGAGAGGTGGTGATGCATGGATCTCACATGGGGCATGCAACCAAATGTCATGCATGAATAGCACAATGCACATGATGACATGATGCAATGCACATATGCAATGATGAACACAACAAGCTAAACAAATCACATGACGAAACTCGGAAAACATGGAAGGCATCTGGAGCTCCGATCTTGGGGCGTCACACCCACCTGGAGATTTGATCCATCTGCCCAAGGACAAGGGCATGCGTGCGCCTATAAGTGTCCTCGCCTGCCCACGAGGCATTTTCCCAGGCTTCCACGGCGCGGGAGGACATCTTTGCTGCATTCGCGGCACGGTGGGACATCTCTTCTGCTTCCGCGACGCGGCCAGACCAGTCTGCTGCATCGATAGCGCGGCGGGTCCTCCATGTTGCTTCGGCGGCGCGGTGGGACCTCTCTACTGCTACGGTCGTGCGGTGGGACATGTTGGGTGCTTTTGCGGCGAGGCGGTACATCTCTCGTGCTCCCGCTCCTAGGCTCGCCTCTCCCTGGTGGAAATCTCTCGACACAGAACTCACGGTGGCCATGGCGGACGCAAGGGAAAGATGATGAATGACTTGTTTTTTTTACTTTTTGTGGATGAGGAATTGAGGAGGAATGTGCAGTCATCTTGGAGTAGTAGTATTTATAACCGCCTAGTAATACGCTCCTAAGTGGGAAACCGTTTAGGTTTTGATCGGTGTGAACAGGTTTTCAATTTGGAATGTGATGGGACGCATGCTCAAAATTTACTGGCGGTTATAAGTGCGACACTATTCCTAGAAGGCTTAACGTGGGCACGTACGCCTTCTCGGCCGCGTACATGGCGTTTGCACCATAGGGTGCACCGCAATAGGCAATGTTAGCACTCGTCTTATTCCAACAACCATGCGCGCTCGTTATTACCATCGCGCACGCTTCTTTTAATTAGAATGGGTGTGGCCGTCTAGCGCGCACACATTGATCTATCTAACTGTTTCAGTTTGCTGTAGCTAATCGCAAACAGTTCATCCATGTGAAGTGTATGCCATCAATCATAGACACTTTGATCTGGCTTACTCGTTTCTGTTCTGGTGCCTAATCGCAAACAGTTAATCCTTCTGAAGTGTATGCCCTCAATCACCTTGATCTGGCTAACCGTTTCTTTTGTGTTGCCTAATCACAAATAGTTCATCCAAGTGAACCGTATGCTGTATATCGCACATACCTTCATCTGGCTGCCTGTTTCTTTTATGTTGCGTAATCACAAACAGTTCATCCAAGTGAACCGTATCCTCTATATCACAGACGCCTTCATTAGGCTGCCCATTTCTTTTGTTCCGCCTCATCGCAAACAGTTCATTGGAATGAACCGTATGCCCTGGATCGTCCACGCAACTAAAATCTGAACCGTGTTTGATGCATCCTCCATTACAAATGTTTTGCACCGTTTGACAGGTTTTTTACATCCCTGTTTGTGATTAATGCATTGCACACCGTTTCGTGAAAGGGTCTCTGATCGTAGTGTCACGTTAGTAGCATCCTACGGTAGTGGGATCCATGTATGAGAACAAAGTATGGACTTTGTTGACTTGCCCGATGATAGGCAAGCCATAGAGAATAAATGGATCTTCAAGAAGAAGACTGACGCTGAAGGTAATGTTACTGTCTACAAAGCTTGACTTTTTGCGAAAGGTTTTGGACAAGTTCAAGGAGTTGACTATGAGGAGACCTTCTCACCCGTAGCGATGCTTAAGTTTGTCCGAACCATGTTAGCAATTGCCGCATTTTATGATTATGAATCTGGAAAATGGACGTCAAAACAGCATTTCTTAATGGATTTCTCAAAGAAGAGTTGTATATAATGCAACCAGAAGGTTTTGTCGATCCTAAAGGTGCTAACAAAGTGTACAAGTTCCAGCGATCCATTTATGGACTGGTGCAAGCATCTCAGAGTTGGAATATACGCTCTGATAGTGTTATCAAAGCATATGGTTTTATACGGACTTTTGGAGAAGCCTGTATTTACAAGAAAGTGAGTGGGAGCTCTATAGAATTTCTAATATTATATGTGGATGACATATTATTGACTAGAAATGATATAGAATTTCTGGATAGCATAAAAGGATAGTTGAATAAGAAATTTTCAATGAAAGACCATGGTGAAGCTGCTTATATATTGGGCATCAAGATCTATAGAGATATATTAAGACGCTTAATTGGAATTTCACAAAGCACATACCTTGATAAAGTTTTGAAGAAGTTCAAAATGGATCAGAAAAAGAAAGGGTTTCCTATGTTACAAGGTGTGAAGTTGAGTCAGACTCAATGCCCGACCGCTGCAGAAGATAGAGATAAAATGAAAGTCATTCCCTATGCCTCAGCCATAGGTTCTATAATGTATGCAATGCTATGTACCAAACCTGATGTGTGCCTTGCTATAAGTTTAGCTGGGAGGTACCAAAGTAATCCAGGAGTGGATTGCTACCTCTTGAGGTTGCGTTGGTTTTCCCTTGAAGAGGAAAGGGTGACGCAGCAAAGTAGCGTAAGTATTTCCCTCAGTTTTGAGAACTAAGGTATCAATCCAGTAGGAGGTAACACACAAGTCCCTAGTACCTGCACAAACAAACAAGAACCTCACAACCAACGTGATAAAGGGGTTGTCAATCCCTTCACGGTCACTTACGAAAGTGAGATCTGATAGAGATGATAAGATAAATAGTTCTGGTATTTTTGTTATATAGATTGGAAAAATAAAGATTGCAAAATAAACAACTATGGAAATAGAAAATAGATATGAAAATAATATGATGGAAGATAGACCCGGGGCCATAGGTTTCACTAGTGGCTTCTCTCAAGATAGCAAATTCTACGGTGGGTGAACAAATTACTGTCGAGCAATTGACAGAGAAGCGCATAGTTATGAGAATATCTAGGCATGATCATGTATATAGTCATCACGTCCCCGACAAGTAGACCGAAATGATTCTACATCTAGTACTATTACTCCACACATCAACCGCTATCCAGCATGCATCTAGAGTATTAAGTTCATAAGAACAGAGTAACGCCTTGGGCAAGATGACATGATGTAGAGGGATAAACTCAAGCAATATGATATAAACCCCATCTTTTTATCTTCAATGGCAACAATACAATACGTGCCTGGCTGCCCCTGCTATCACTGGGAAAGGACACTGCAAGATTGAACCCAAAGCTAAGCACTTCTCCCATTGTAAGAAAGATCAATCTAGTAGGCCAAACCAAACTGATAATTCGAAGAGACTTGCAAAGATATTAAATCATGCATAAGAGATTTCATAGAAGAATCAAATATTGTTCATAGATAATCTTGATCATAAACCCACAATTCATCAGATCTCGACAAACACACATGTCGTGGAATTGTCACGGCAGATGTCCTAGCGAAAGGACTTAGTCGTAGGGCCATCGCAACTAGGAAGCTTAAAGGGGTTAATCGGGACAAAGGACACAAGAGGTTTATACTGGTTCGGCCCCTTACGGTGAAGGTAAGGCCTAGTCCAATTGATGTTGTATTGCTAGGTTTCGATGACTGTCGGTGTCAAAACCGGCGGATCTCAGGTAGGGGGTCCCGAACTGTGCGTCTAGGCCGGATGGTAACAGGAGGCAAGGGACACGAAGTTTTACCCAGGTTCGGGTCCTCTCGATGGAGGTGAAACCCTACGTCCTGCTTGATTAATATTGATGATATGGGTATTACAAGAGTTGATCTATCACGAGATCAGAGAGGCTAAACCCTAGAAGCTAGCCTATGGTATGATTGTTGATGTGTATGTTGTCCTACGGACTAAAACCCTCCGGTTTATATAGACACCGGAGAGGGTTAGGGTTACATAAAGCTTGTTACAATGGTAGGAGATCTGAACATCTGTGTCGCCTAGCTTGCCTTCCACGCCAAGGAAAGTCCTTTCCGGACACGGGACGGAGTCTTCAATCTTGTATCTTCATAGTACAAGTGTCCAGCGGAAGGTATAGTTCGGCTATCCGAAACCCCCTAATCCAGGACTCCCTCAGTAGCCCCTGAACCAGGCTTCAATGACGACGAGTCCGGCGCACAGATTGTCTTCGGCATTGCAAGGCGGGTTCCTCCTCCAAGTACTTCATAGAAGATTTTGAACACAAAGATAGTGTCCGGCTCTGCAAAATAAGTTTCCACATATTGCCATAGAGAGAATAATATTTACACAAATCTAATCTGCTGACATATTCCGTAGCGCGACACACCACGACCAAGCCTTTATCCGAATCGTTTCATTATCCCACCTCAGCGCGTTATGCGAGGCGGTTTCCTTGGCACGTCTTATAAAAGCAGAGATCGTGTCCCTTTATTCCGGGATTCTCATCAATACGGGTGTGGGTAACCCAACCACTTCTTGGACTCCTAGATCATAGGCAAGTCCAAACGGACACGGGGAGGACGCTTGATATCCACCCTCTTTATAAAGGGACAAAGCTTTTACCTTTTCCCTCCCGTGCTCAATCGAATCCTTCCCCCGCCTCAAGCTCAATCGCCCAAAGCTCAGGTCAGGTGCTCCGAACCTTTAGTCATGTCCGGATCCAGCCTTCAAGGCTGATGGATGCCCTCCTCCGTCACAAAAGAATACATTAAAAAGTTGAGGGAGGCCAGGTATCTAACCGCCGAGATGTCGCATCGGCTGCCTCCCCGGGGGCAGGCCGTCCCTTCTCCCAAACCCAACGAGAGCGTTGTGTTTGTCTCCCACTTCCTCCGAGGTCTAGGTTTTGCTCTGGATCCTTTCGTCAGGGGCTTGATGTTTTATTACGGGCTATATTTCCATGATCTGGCTCCGGACTCCTTCCTGCATATCACGACTTTTGTTGTCGTATGCGAGGCCTTCCTCCAGGTTACCACCAACTTTGGCTTATGGCTCAAGACCTTTGAATTAAAGCCGAAGATGATCGAAGGGTAACATGCAGGGTGTGGAGGCGCCTCAATACGCAAGATGACGGGAGCTCCGTGGCCCAAAGGTTCCATCCCAAAGGTGTCTGCATTGTGGCAACAGGAGTAGTTCTACATCACGACTCCTAGAGATGCCAAGTGGGCGGCCGCCCCCATTTTTCGCTCGGGCCCTCCACCACGACTGATGTCATGGATCAGCAGAGGACTGAGCTAGGGACCAGCCAAGGACGTGCCTTTACTGCAGTGCCGCATTCAAGATCTCTTCAACGAAGATCTCAGTTTGGTTGTGGTAATACAAGTTATGCTGGTTCATCAAGTCCAGCCTTGCAAACGTCGGCCCCTTCGCTTGTGGGAGTCCAATCCCGAGGGTCTGCGTGCCATTCAAAATTTTCTCGGCCTGACGCACGAGGATATGTATAAGTTATTCTTCGGACCTCAAGTAGAGTTTCCGGAAATCACAGAGGACGTGGGCCTGAGTAGTAACCGCGCCGCCGAACAGGTAAGGAATCTTCCGGCCGAACATATTATCTTTCCTTCGTTACGAAGTTATTTCTGAGAGTTTGCTTTTCGACCAGGACTGGCTAACAAAGGCGAAGTTGATTCGGTGTTTGGCCCCCCTCCTTGAGGGTTTGGAGAATCCGGTATTGGAAAAGATGCTCCAGACCGCACCTTGCCTAGATCCCTTGAAGGAAGATACTGTGGAGGATAATGCGGGCGGACGCGGGCCCCCAACGCTGCCTATTCTAACCGAGGGAGCGAGCGTCTCCGTGAAGGAAGACGACCGGAAGAGGAAAAGGACTGCGCCCGGGAATTCGGAAGCCGAAGCTTCCAAACGAGAGAAGAAATCTTCCACCGGGGGCCCTACCTTGGGGGGCGCTGCTGCCGCACAAAGTCCGCGGGGGGATCAATTCTCCCGGGAGTCGTAAGTGACCCGAAAACTTTAATAGTACAGATATGCCATCCTTTTCTTCTGAGAAAATAACCACTGCATATATTTGCGCACTTCAGGCCTTAGCCCCTCTCAAATGAGCTCGTCTTCGGGGGATCTTCTTCCAGAGATGATGGAGAGCGAGATGCCTCCTCCGGACTCCTCCGCTCCGGAAACAGGCAACCCTGAAGTGTCGTCGCGGAGGGCCTCTTCGAGTCCGGTGAGGCCAGAAGGTAATCCTATTGATCCCCGAGGCTCCCAGTGTCCGGCTCCCGAAGAGAGCAGACAAAAGAGTCCGGCGCCATCTAGTGTGCGATCGGACGTTCTGGGGGAGTTGGTGGGGCGAGCGGCCATCTTAGATGATCACTGTGTGCTGATGAATATGGTGGTGGAGAGGATATCATCCGCCAAAAGCAGATTGCATGAAGCTTTTATGAGTCTACTGATAGGCTTTGAGGTACGTAAAAGGAATGTGTAATAGTCCTGCACATGCTAGGTGTGCCCTGTGTAGATAGTAGCCCCTGAGACTCTGGTTGTCGTCGGAAACGATGACGAATGGAGGATCATATTCCCAGGTAATAATCATCCTGCCTTTATGTGCAGGAGATGGAAGCTCCGATGGCCAGCTGGACTAGCCAGTTTGCCCATTTAGAACGGCAGATGCCGACATCGAGCTTGTTAACAAAAGGCTTGACGAGGCGCAGGGTAAGTATCCTTGTCTGGTAAACGCCACATAGGAAGAGTATGATGCCAATGTTTTTAACATGTTATGACTGTAGATGGAGCTGCTACTGTTGAAGCCTTGTGGGCGGAACTTGCCCGAGCCAAGGAACAAGCAAGATTGGGTAATGCGGCTGCTGTGAAGGCGGCCGAAGAGTTGCGAGCCGAGAAGGCCACACATGGAGAGAGCCGGGAGAAGATGGCCAATACGGCCGTAGAATTAAAAGCCGCCGTAGACCGTTTCCGGGCTCTTGAAAAGGAAAACCAGGCGAAGGCATTGGACCTTGAGAAGGCTGCTGCAACGGGAAAAGACCTCCGCTCTGCTATGAGGGCAAAGAAGGAGGAGCTGCAGGAAGCCGGGGATATTGTAGCCGGGAAGTCCTTTATGCCGCAGAGGAAGTACGGAGATCCACGGTATGCCCCTCTGGATCGGCTGTGGAGGTCGGAGGATGCGTATATGGATTTGGCGGCGAGCGCTACCGATGCGGCCAAGTACTTCCAGAGTCAGACGGACCGTGAAGTAGACCAGCTGTTTTGGAAGCAATTCCTTTCTCCCGAGCGTCCGCTTTCGTTGACGGATCAATTGGCCGAATGGGCCGAACTAAATATGTTGTCCGGACTCTCCATGACGTCTGTTGTGGATCAGCTATGGCCGGGAAGGTCTAAACCGAGCAGCTATTTCAGCTTGGTGCAGCAGGTCCTCGATGTGGTGCCGCGCATAAATGCGATGAAGAGGTCGGCGTGCATAGAAGGCGCACGGATGGCCTTTGCCCGTGCTGAAGCATACTGGGCAGAGATGGATGCTACCACTGTTGGAGCGCAGGATTCAGCCATAGGTCGAAGGGCTGCTGAGCACTACTTTGAGGAAGTTCTTGAGGGTGCTCATTTGATAGAGACCCAGTGCTCAAAAAATATTATCTTTGAGTGACATGTAATCTCATTGTAAGCGAAATGCTTTTATAAATTTTTATATGGCTACTTTTATACTTTTGCCTGAAAGTAATGTGATGCCTCCTGGGCGGCCGTTTATGTATACATGTGTATAACCTGAAAGATTGCAGTCGTCGGCTTCAACCCCCACGCATATAATGCGGAGGTGTTCGCAGAAACACACGTTCACACTTAACCCAACATCTTGGTTCTATTAAGGAGGTGATAGCGGAGCGAGCGAGGCAACCGGACTATAATGCTTTAACACTTTCACTTAGCCATAGGAGTTTGATAGTGGGGCTACTAGATAGCCCCTGGTTGCTCCGCACTCTCCCGGTCCCGGGGTGCGTATATGCCTGGCCGGAAAGCGGCCCTTCGTTAAGGCGGAGGAATTCTAACATTCCCATGGGTCATCGAGTGGTTGACCAGTCTCACGCTAGATCATGACAGTCAGTTTTTGGCTTTCTCTACTGAGGTCCTCGTCGGGATGAACCAGGGCACAATCGCAGTAGTTCTCCTGGTGCTACCTTAGCCGGTAAAGCGGAACGTAAGGCACCAAAACACAGGAGCCAGGCAAACCCAACATTTGACCAAAGACAATGATTCGGAGCTGATGCATATAGGGCCAAACTCGCGACACCGAACACTCCCTAAGGTATTCGGTCTTTGTGGTATAAACTGGGCCTAAAGAATGGCCTTTGTAAGAAGCCCCTTGTGTGCAGGTACGTGCATTGTTCTGGCGTGGCCACATGCCAAGACGTCAGCATCCTTCTCAACGGTGGATATGTATCAACAAGAGACAGTAAAAAAGGTTTACGCAGGGTCTTAATCTAAAAAGAATCCTTGGGTCGGGTCCCTGCTGCACGTCTGCGCCTGTGTCTCCATTGTGCCGTATCCTGGACGGGTGTAGCACGATGATCATCTGTAAAAGAGAGGAATTTAGGTCAAAAGGTTGTCGTGCAAAAGGATAGTTTTCTAAAGAAACCATGTATAATTCAAGATAAGAAGAAATCGCCATTCGTCTGTGTGCGTTGAGCCCCTTGTACTTTTTAAAGATAGGGGTGTGACCGTTTATTTGATATGAGTAGCAGCGCCGGACTTGATTAGTTGTGTCTGAGGTCTTGACGACCTATTGGATGCTCTTGATGGTCCGGGCGCCTTTAGTGTGCGGCTGCCAAGGTAGCCTCACTCTCTTCGGCGTGCAGAGATCGCTTCATACTTCCGTGCACTGAAATGATGCCACGTGGACCGGGCATCTTGAGTGTTAGGGAGGCGTAGTGTAGTATTGCATTAAAGCGAGCGAAAGCTTCGCGTCCGAGTAGTGCTTGATAGCCACTTTGAAACAGAGCGATGTGGAAAGTTAAAAGCTCTCGACGGAAGTTATCGAGGGAGCCGAATATCACTTGTAGTAGGAGGGAGCCCGTACAACGAGCCCCTGGGCCTGGCGTTACTCCTTTAAAGGTAGTATTGCTATGGCAAAATTGTGTTGGTTCTAGCCCCATCCCGCGGATTGTATCCTGGTATATTAGGTTTAGGCTACTGCCGCCATCCATCAAGACTCGTGTGAAGTGGTATCCGCCAATTACTGGGTCTAATACCAGGGCAGCCCAACCTGTGTGCCGAATACTTGAGGAGTAATCGCGATGGTCGAAGGTGATTGGTTGATACGACCAGTGGCGGGACTTCGCGGGGACAGGCATTTTGGTATATTTTTCTGGTAGTGCCGCGTTGTTTTTTCTCTTGATCATGTGTAACATGTTTACTGTTTTGACTTCGGGTGGAAATTTCTTTTGTTCCCCCTTGTCTTGCGTGGGAGGTTCGTCCTCGTCTTCACTTGGTGTATCCTTCCCCTTGTGTATGGCGTTAAGTTTCCCGGACTGCTTGAAGACCCAACATTCTCTATGGGTATGATTAGCAGGTTTGCTAGGGGTACTATGGATCTGACATACTTGGTCCAGAATTTTGTTGAGGCTGGACAGTTCATCCCTGGTGCCTTTGGAGGGCGACTTTTGGTTTGGCCGAGGGACTTTGAATCCGGCATTTACTGCCGTGCCCTTCGTGTTGTCTTCTTTATTCCGGCGTTTGTTATTGCTGTTGCGCCGTGATTTCCCGTTTCCATCTCTAACTACCGATGTACTGGGGTCGCTGGTGCTACATCTGGCTAGCCAACTATCCTCACCCGCGCAAAAGCGGGTCATGAGGTTTGTTAATGCGGCCATCATTCTCGGCTTGTTTTGGCCGAGGTGTCTGGCGAGCCATTCGTCGCGGACGCTGTGCTTGAAAGCCGCTAAGGCTTTGGCGTCCGAACAGTCAACAATCTGGTTCTTTTTAGTAAGAAACTTATTCCAAAGCTTTCGGGCTGACTCTCCGGGCTGTTGAGTTATGTGACTCAGGTCGTCCGCATCCGGAGGTCGGACATAAGTCCCTTGAAAGTTTGCCCGAAAGGCGTCTTCGAGCTCTTCCCAACTTCCAATGGAGCTTTCGAGGAGGCCTTTGAGCCAGTGACGAGCTGGCCCTTTGAGTTTGAGAGGTAAGTACTTGATGGCATGGAGATCATCCCCTCAAGCCTTGTGTATATGAAGGATATAGTCCTCAATCCAGACCCCAGGGTCTGTTGTTCCATCGTATGCCTCTATGTTATCCCTCTGGAAATTCATGGTCCAGCACCTCATCGGTGAAACATAGGGGGTGTGCGGCACCCCTGTAGCTGGGTGTGCTGCGTTGTTCGGATGTTTGTTGGGTTGCATTGTATGCTGGGGCGCGCTTGCAAGGTCCATAGATGGATCTTGTTGCACCGTCCTTTGGGTGCGAGCCCTCGCATGGGTCGCGTGTTGTATTGTGAGCGGCGTAGAATGCCGTTCTGTGGTGGTAGAGGGCTCGTCTATCCGACCAGGTGGCTGCTTTGCTATTTGGTTGTAGGGGGTCTGAGGCCTCCTCATCGAATTCGGGTAGCAGCTTCCACTTTGGGTAGCTCTTGGAGGGGCGATTGCCGCCGTACCTTGCTACAGTGTTGAGTATTTTGCTCCATCTGAATTGGAGCGTGTTTTGTGCGGCCTTGGGCCTCCGCTTCTGCTTTTTGAGGCTCCTTGCGGTGGCAACGAGCTTTTTACGGGCATTCTGCTGCTCCGAGTGCCTGTCCGGCGTTATGTCGTCCGGACCATTATCATTGATAGGATTTGTTTGTTCAGTTTGATTATACGGATTGCCGTTGTCTGGCAGCAGCTCGCCCTGCTCCAGCGCTGGATTAGTGTGATCGCTATTTCTGTCGAGGCGGGATTTGGGGTGGCGCTTGCGTCGCCGCTTTGACTGCTTTTCGAGGGAACAATCCTTCGTTGCGTCCTTCCGCTCCTCTTCGTCATGTTTGGGTGCGTTCACCATGTATACGACATATGACGAGGTGGCGTTCCAGGGCTCGATAGGCGCTGGTTCTTCATCGTCTCCTTCATCGGCGTCCATACCGTCAATGTCGTCGGAGTTGACACTACTAGGAAAAGGGCTACTAATGGCGCACCAGTTTTGCCTACTAATGGCGCACTACTGGTGCGCCATTAGTAGCACACCACTAGTATTTTTTACTAATGGCGCACCACTGGTGCGCCATTAGTATGCCTAGAGGTGCGCCATTACTATCTGACTTAGTAATGGCGCACCACATAGAAGTGCGCCATCAGTAATAAATTTTTTTCAATTTTTTTTTCAAATTTTTGTTAAAAAATTCAATTTTTTTTCTTAATCTCGGGTCACTATGGCTTAATCTCGAGTCAATATGCTTAATCTCAGGTCAAATCGAACTCTGTGGTCAAACTTCCCAAAAGGTCACCCATCCTCACACTACTCCAGCCCAAGCACGCTTAACTTCATAGTTCTATCAAACCCCAACAGCACCTCACTTCACAGGCACTTGTTGATGTATCTATCATATCAATCCTATTAAACTTTGCTGATGTCTAGGACTTTGTTCATGTTCATGAGTATGATGAAATTTTGAAAAAATATTTCAAACTTCCCGATCATATTACGTATCATATTTTGAAAAATAATTCAAATTTTTTTTAAAACAAATTTTTTTCTGTTACTAGTGGCGCACCTAACATACGGTGCGCCACTAGTAAGTTTGAAATTTTTTGAAATTTTTTGCCTCCGGATCATAGAAGCCCCGTAACTTTTTTTCTGTTAGGTTTTTGGGGATTTTGAAAATGTTTAACGGGGTTCCCCCAGTTAAATTCGGATGTAACTTTTCGTGTAGATGATTTTTCATATAAAAAACTTTTTCATCCGAGTTCGTACGCAAAAGTTATGCCCATTTTTACAAATTCTCGAGAGATTTTGCAAATAAGTCGAAAATTCATGTTTGTAAATTTTGCTAACAACTAGAGCACATATCACATGGGAATCTTATTTTCTTTTTTTTGACATTTCTATCATTTTCTTTTATTTTTTTTGAAACTGAAAAGGCGGTCCACGGGGGGGGGGTGCATTCGGGCGAATGTTTGGGCCAAGTTACTAATGGCACGCGCACCACTCCCACGGTGCGCCATTAGTAGTTTTAAAAAAAATTAAAAACATTCGCCCACTCCTACAACAAGTGGCGTGGGAGTGCTGCGCCATTACTAGTTCAAAACTACTAATGGCTGCACCGTGGGAGTGGTGCACCATTACTAGTTCAACTAGTAATGGCGCACCACTCCCACGGGGCGCCATTAGTAGTTTTGAATTTTTTTTATTTTTTTTTACTAATGACGCATCGTGGGAGCGGTGCGCCATTACTAGTTCAACGGTGCGCTCAACTAGTAATGGCGCACCACTCCCACGGTGCGGCATTAGTAGTTTTGAAAAAATTAAAAAAAATTGTTACTAATGGCGCACCGTAGATGTGGTGCGCTATTAGTATTTGGACACTAATGGCGCACCAACACATGGTGCGCCATTAGTATATACTAATGGTGCACCACATGTCTGGTGCGCCATTAGTGTCATTTCCATCTATAGACCTTTTCCTAGTAGTGTGAAGTTGAGCATGTCGGTTAAATTGTCGACAGTGGCTACCAAGTGGGTGGTGGGTGGGCTTTGAATTTCTTCATCGTTCGAATCCCAACCTTGCTGACCGTAGTCCGGCAGGGCACTCCCGATAAAGAGAGAGACTTCAGTGACTTCAGGATATCGCCGAAAGGCGAGTGCTGAAAGACGTCCGCGGCCGTGAGCTCCATGATCGGCGCCCAATCGAATTCGATCGGCAGGGGCACAGAGGGTTCGGAAGCTGGAGAGTAATCCGGGTCCATGGGGTCACGAGTCTTGTGGAGTACGAGGCTGGTGTTCGGCTCAACCGCCGTTAGGATCACAGCCCCTGAGGTGGCATCCAACCGCCCATCCTCGATCGGCGTGGTAGGCTCTGAACTAAGGGTCGGAGCCGATGCGGGTGCGGCGTCTAGGGAGCTGTTCGGCGGCAGAGCTAGATCGTGCTTGTCATGACAGTACCTCATCCATATATGTCCATAACTCAGAAAGATATATGTCCTCTTGAGTTGTCCCTCTTCATTTGTATTCCGACCATCGTCTATCAAATGATAGTCAAGAGTAATTGTGCATCCATGTTATCGATGCTTATTATCCTTGTGGTCCGTTAAGCCATCCTATTTCAGAATGACTAGGAAAAACAAACTCCAGTACCTCATCCATATCCAGGATTGAGTCAAAGTAGTTGTGTTCTGCAGATCAAATGCCCATCCAGCTTTTGCTCTGTTCTACCCTGGAGTATTACCCCCTTTATGTCAGGATTGTCATGAGAATTGCACCATCTCTCAAGAATTCTTGACGGAGTGATACTTCTTGCCATCATTTTTCATTCCTCGGTTCCGTGTTGTCGCAACCGGAATGCCGGCAAGTGAACCATGATGTGTGAAATCAATACTCCTAGCAACCGTGTTGCTCGGTAGTTAATGGACACTAATATCATTCTTAGCGTGTTGGTTATCGAAACACTATTCTAGGATTGATCGTGCTACCTTGTCCTTATTTCCGGTGCACTCTTCGATCAATGAGTTAGGATTATTCAATCCCTTGCTTATTTATTCATATCGTCTTGCTCTGAAAAGCAAGATTGTTCTCGAGCTTAGTAACATATCGTTGGTTCATGATGTTCCGAATATCTTCTCGGAAGTATTACCAGGTTGTCACCTGACCGCTATGTTGAGTTCGTGGTCATGATGGTTTTTCCTCCAAACCACCCATTCTCCAAGAATCTGTGTTGGATACCCCTGAGCTAGTTGGTTAAGCTAAACAATAACTTGGAGAATTGGAAGATAAAAGCTTGTTGGTCTCTCTGTATGGGTCTGGAATATCCTAACACCAACCAGATCTAAATCTCTGGAAGATATGATGGTTGGAACGTACTCCAAGAACTATAATGTTGGTCTCTCTGTAACCGGTAATGTGGATGTCGTGGCCAACACACCTAGCCGGAAGGCCTATTATTGTAGTATCTTGGTTGAAGAAGTTGGTCACCTCCCCATAAGGATCTCGCAGGATCTGCCTCCGTATTTATTCCTTATGGATTCTTGAGCTTCCGAAGTTCGACCTTTTACTTGATGTTCTAGATATCAAACCATATCTATGAATGGATTACGCTAGAACATCAAGGAGAACATTAGAAGCGGAGTGGTAAATGTCTCTCGGTCGATCGTCCAGATTCTGTTCCCCTAGCCTCGCTAAGGAAAGATCTGAGAAGGTGTTATCTTCCTTTGTATCCGCATCATCCATCACTAGTCATCATGGTAGTATGTTGTGTTGCCAGGATCCTTGCCACGGATGTTGGTAGAACCTTGATGAATATGGAAATGCTCAAGTTCTTGAGAGCACGTGCAAGCAAAATCATCCCTTGCGTTGTCTGCAACAAGGTAGTCCACATCATCCATCCTCGTCCGAGTATGCCATTTCTTCGAGCTATTTTAAACGATCAATTGTAAATTGCCTTAAGCTGGTATGAAGAGTTTCAATGATTTTTGGATCAAAAGTAATTCTTTTTGCCACTTAAGGGAACAGTTCAACGAGTCACCTTCTCCGAGGTTCCCTATTATGGGTTCATGACAATTATATCCTCGCAACTTTGAAACCTTGCACCACCTTACTCAAGCGTGGAATTGCTACCTACCAACTTGAATCCTCGTCGTCTGATTTCCATCACCCTGATGTGAACTTTGAGTCTCAATTGGAGAGATGTTCCTATGTCTCACTCCATGAGTTGATCCTGAGTTGTTCGATCTTCGAGAAGATCGATCCTTCTAGAGTTTTCCCTTCCCTCTCGTTCTCATGTTGGTTGGAGTTCTCAGAGCAAGACATCGAGATAAAGATGGTGATCGAATCAACGTTCTTATAAAGTGCAACTTGGATCGTGAAGATTGGGTTAAGTTTGCGTCCCCCTTCATCTTACCCTACGCTTGAATCTCGGGACGAGATTCTTATTTTAGTGGGGGTGAGTTGTCACATCCCTACTTCTGGTCTGCTCTGGGTGATCGTGAAGATTCGGATGTAACTTTTCGAGTAGATGATTTTTCATATAAAAAACTTTTTCATCCGAGTTTGTACGCAAAAGTTATGCCCATTTTTACAAATTCTCGAGAGATTTTGCAAAAAAGTCGAAAATTCATGTTTGTAAATTTTGCTAAGAACTAGACCACATATCACATGGGAATCTTATTTTCTTTTATTTTTTGACATTTCTATCATTTTCTTTTATTTTTTTTTGAAACTGAAAAGGCGGTCCATGGGGAGGGGGGGGTGGTGCATTCGGGCGAATGTTTGGGCCAAGTTACTAATGGCGCACCATGGGAGTGGTGCGCCATTACTAGTTCAACTAGTAATGGCGCACCACCCCCACGGTGCGCCATTAGTAGTTTTGAAAAAATTAAAAAATTTTACTAATGGCGCACCGTGGGAGTGGTGCGCCATTACTAGTTCAACTAGTAATTGCGCACCACTCCCACGGTGCGCCATTACTAGTTTTGAAAAAAAATTAATTTTTTTACTAAATTTTTACTAATGGCGCACCGTGGGAGTGGTGCGCCATTACTAGTTCAACTAGTAATGGCGCACCACTCCCACGGTGCGCCATTAGTAGTTTTGAAAAAAATTAACTTTTTTTACTAATGGCGCACCACTCCCACGGTGCGCCATTAGTAGTTTTGAAAAATTAAAAAAAATTGTTACTAATGGTGCACCGTAGATGTGGTGCGCCTTTAGTATTTGGACACTAATGGCGCACCAACACATGGTGCGCCATTAGTATATACTAATGGCGCACCACATGTCTGGTGCGCCATTAGTGTCATTTCCATCTATAGCCCTTTTCCTAGTAGTGTGAAGTCGAGCATGTCAGTTAAATCGTCGACAGTGGCTACCAAGTGGGTGGTGGGTGGGCTTCGAATTTCTTCATCGTCCGAATCCCAACCTTGCTGGCCGTAGTCCGGCCAGGGCTCTCCCGATAAAGAGAGAGACTTCAGTGACTTCCGGATATCGCCGAAACGCGAGTGCTGAAAGACGTCCGCGGCCGTGAGCTCCATTATCGGCGCCCAATTGGATTCGATCGGCAGGGGCACGGAGGGTTCGGAAGCTGGAGAATAATTAGGCTCCATGGGGTCACGAGTCTTGCGGAGTACGGGGCTGGTGTTCGGCTCAACCGCCGTTAGGATCATAGCCCCCGAGGTGGCGTCCAACCGCCCATCCTCGATCGGCGCGGTAGGCTCCGAACTAAGGGTCGGAGCCGATGCGGGTGCGGCCTCCAGGGCGCTGTTCGGCGGCAGAGCTAGATCGTGCTCGTCGTGACAGTGCGGCGTGCTCGGCAGTGGTTCGAATTCGTCAAAGATCATGTCCCCGTGGATGTCGGCCGTGTAGTTTAAACTTCTGAATCTGACTTGACGGCCAGGGGCATAGCTTTCAATCTGCTCTAGATGGCCAAGTGAATTGGCCCGTAGTGCGAAGCCACCAAAGACGAAGATCTGTCTGGGGAGGAAGGTCTCACCCTGGACTGCATCGCCATTGATGATCGTAGGAGCCATTGGGCCTGACGGTGACGGCACAGAGGAACTCTCAATGAAAGCACCAATGTCGGTGTCAAAACCGGTGGATCTCGGGTAGGGGGTCCCGAACTGTGCGTCGAGGCCGGATGGTAACAGGAGGCAAGGGACACGAAGTTTTACCCAGGTTCGGGCCCTCTCGATGGACGTAAAACCCTACGTCCTGCTTGATTAATATTGATGATATGGGTATTACAAGAGTTGATCTACCACGAGATCAGAGAGGCTAAACCCTAGAAGCTAGCCTATGGTATGATTGTTGATGTGTATGTTGTCCTACGGACTAAAACCCTCCGGTTTATATAGACACTTGAGAGGGTTAGGGTTACATAAAGTCGTTTACAATGGTAGGAGATCTGAACATCCGTGTCGCCTAGCTTGCCTTCTACGACACGGGACGGAGTCTTCAATCTTGTATCTTCATATTCCAGGAGTCCGGCGGAAGGTATAGTTTGGCTATCCGAACACCCCCTAATCCAGGACTCCCTCAATGACCAAGGAGCGAATCCGCTAGCTTGGCTATCGATCTGTTGATTCTTGTCCTAAGCCGCCACCGGGTCGTCCCCTTATATACATGGGTTGATGCCTGGCGGCCTACAGAGTCCCAGCCGGCTCATAAAACGTGTCCGGCTCGGTGACTTCTTTTATATGCCTTTCTTTACAAGTCTTTCTCTACATATAGCGGTTCACAATATTGGGCCTTTAGCCGCCTCTGGGCTTAGGCCTTCTATAAGTCTCAATAAACTATCACCTTGAATATTACTGGGCTTCTTTTCGTAACCCGCCATTGGGGTTGACCCGGCCCCTCCTGGGCGGGTCATACCTGGTAGTTATATCCCCAAAATTAGGCCCCATGTTGACTTGAACTTTGCTTTTTGTCAATCTTCAACACTTAGATGAAATCCATTTTCATCTGTCTATAAAAACTCTGTAACCCGCCATGAAGTCATCTTCCGAAAACATGAAAACCTTCCATGATGTCATCTTCAACGGATCTTTATCTTTTAATATCTTCCGAGAATCGAGGCGTCCGTTTAGCTGGATAATCATTATTTTGGTCTTCCTCAATTTTCGCGCCTGCCTGTTCACTTATCCCCTTATAAATAGGCTTGGCTGATCTTTCCCCTTTCTTCTTCTTCCTTCCATCTTCTCGCCACCTCTCTGCCTCTCGAGCATCGCCGTCGCCACAGCGCCTGCCGTCGCCTCTCAACATCGGCCGCTGCATCACCTTGAGCTCGTCCCGAGAACCACGGTGACCCTTCGCAGAAGCTCTGCATTCGTCAGTTCCTACCTTTCCGCGCCCTTGGATCTGTTTAGGGTTACGAGTTCATCGGTGTTCTTCACCGTTCATCACAGACCTCCTTGCAGTTTCTTCTCCGTACCCTCTTTTGATCCAGAAGAAAAGTAGAAATTATGCGGTTGTAGTTTTACTCCCATTTTAGATGCTAGTTGATCCTTTTCCTTTGCATAGATACCTTCTTAGAGCTGATGAACTCCTCCGCACTCGTTCTTTAAGTCTAAATTTATTTTTCTTTTCTAACCCATTTTGATCCAGAATAATAGCAATAGCCTGGGAAATCTATTTTTCTCAACACTTAGCCAATTTCTGGTTTCCTTCGAATGTCTTTAGTCATGGCGGCTTATCACGCCGGCTCACTTTTCCTTTATATGTCATTAGCCCTTACTTAAGCCGCCATTATTCATTCGCACCACCATCATTTAACTTTTAATTTTACCATTGAATTTAAACGGCACATTACTTTCTTTTCAGCTTGTCCTTTGCTCATCATGTCGTCAAAGGCACCAACTGTCTGCAACTGGGTCCCTTCCACATTTACTGAGGATACCTTGAAGGAATTTGTCACCATAGGATTTTTTCCAAAGAAAAATGTATGTCTTATCATGCACCTCACCCGGATGAAGAATGACCTCAGCCCAAAGATGGTGAAGTTATCATTTCCACTGATCGCGTGAACCGGGGCTTTTCTCCACCCGGCTCAAAGTTCTTCAGAGACGTTCTACATTTTTTCAAGCTTCGCCCACAACACATTGGACCCAACTCTATCTCCAACATCTGCAACTTTCAAGTTCTTTGTGAGGTATATCTTCAAGAAGAACCAACTGTGGAACTCTTCAGAGAATACTTTTACTTGAACCGCTAGAATGAATGTGTCGGGTGGTAGATGCGACATATGCCAACGGGTGGCTTATCATTGTGGGAGCCAGTAAGACGTCGCCGGTGCCTGGAAGCGGGATGAGGCGAAGACATGCACGCCGGCGAATCTTACCCAGCTTTGGGGCTCTCCGTGGAGATAACACCCCTACTGCTTTTCTGCGGGGTCTCCGCATGATCACTAGATGAACGAGTGGCTACAAGATGCTCCTTGAGCTGTTTGGCGAGAAGAAGAAGGGCACAACTAGCTCTCCTCTCCTCGAATCCTTTGCATGGGTGCCCCGGGGGGTTATATAGGCCCACCCCCCGGGGGTACAATGGTAATCCGGCTGGGCGTGGGCCCTAGCCGTCTGTGTCTACGCTCGCCGGCTACTGGGGCCCGCCGGCTGGTGGGTCCCGCTGGCTGCCGGCTTCTTGGTCGACAGGCAGGCCCTACTGTAAAGGGCCTTGTCGGTGGCTGGTTACTGTTGCCTCAAACCTGGTGACGAGGGCTTCGCCGAGGTAAGCGTGGCTACAGTGCCGCCACCCGGCGGGCGATCGTTGTAGCCTCACCTCGTCTTGTCTCTTTAATGGGGCGTCTCCTTCGAGGGAGGAAGCAAGCCGGCTGTGGGGAGCCGGCCCTATCTTGGGCCGACTTGGGGAGGCCTGGCCGCCTTCAGGTGTCTCTCTACCCGAAGGGGCCCACCACCCGTGGGCCGCGCTGACAGCCTTTCGTGGGTGGCATCAGGGTCAACATGGCAACAGTGCCGCGCCGGATGGGTCATGGCCACCCCGTACGGCGCACTGTGCCAGGCGTGCTCTGGGATTCGGGGGTGGTAGGCTTTACTGTAGCCACGCCCCGCCACATCGCCGTTATGTGGATGCAGACTTCGAGGGTACGATCTTGACCGCTTTGTGGGAGTCGGCTTCTCGCGGCCGGCTTCTTGGAGCTGGCCCTCCCGCGGCTTTCTTCATGAGGGATAAAGATGGGCCGCCTTCCGATAGTCGGCCTGGGAGACAGCCGGCAAGGGGAAGGCGGCCCCACGTCTTGGATTCTTGAGGGCCGGATAGGCTCGTAATTTTTTCAGAAGGGCCAGGGGGAGCCGGCTAGGCTACCCGTGGTCATTTACTCCGACAGTAGTCCCCGAAGCTGATCGAGCTTTGAGGCTGACAAAGGGACGAGAAGCTTGGTCAGCTTCCTATCCTGAGGAGCCGGCTTTGCTTATGCGCGCCGTCTTCCGAAAGCTCCGTATCTTGTAGGCGGGAACATGGGTCGGCCTGCGAGCTGACGGCGCGCCACCCCGCGGGCCACGTCGCAAGGAAATCCTGCCAACGCACGCGCGCGACGGGACGCCGCCGCAGGCCCGGGCCCGCCACTCCTAGGCCTCGGCCCAAGCACGGATCTTCTGCGGCCCACAACGGACCGCTCGCCTTCCTGCAGCGGTTTTGTTACGTCATCAGGGCGCAATAATCGCGGGATGTGGGGGAGTGGGAGCAGTTGATCCCACGTTCCCCCACACCACGCCTCCTCTGCTCCGCCGCGCGGGTCTATAAGTAGGGGAGGAGAGGGAGCGGCAGAGGCTCGCACGCTCTCCCTCGCTCCACCCTTTCTCACCTTCCTTCTTCTTCCCTTTGCCGCCGCAGCGACCCATTGCCGCGCCGCTCCGCCGTCGGACCTCTCGGTTCCTTCGGTCCCGCCGTAGCGGGGTCGTGCGTGTCTCCGCCGTCGCATCGCCTTGTTCCTCGCCACGTCGCTCCCATGGCGTTGTCGTGCTCGTGGGATGGCTCCAACATCCACGAGGACCACGTTGAGTTCCTCCGCCGGACGCGGCGTCTGCCGGGCGAGAACTACGTGCGGGTTCATCGCGCGCCGGCGAGGGAGATTTCGCCGGCACCGGAGGAGGGCGAGCGGGTAATCTTCCGCTCGCACTGCCTGCACGGCTTCGGCCTCCCGGCGAACGGATTCCTTCGCACTTTTCTTGAGTTTTACCACCTCGAACCGCATCACCTCACACCCAACACGGTGATGCTGCTGTCGGCTTTCGTCACCCTGTGCGAGGGCTTTCTTGGGGTTCTCCCCACTCTCGAGCTCTGGGGAGAATTCTTCCAGTGCAAGCTCGGCACCGTTGTCGCGGGCGTGCCCGCCCCCTGCGGAGCCTTCATCACCATGAGGCGGACGACCGAGAACAATCCGTTCCCGCCCATCCCGCTGATCCAGTCGGTGAAGCTCTGGCAGAAGTCTTATTTTTACGTGAAGAACGTCGCCCAGAAAGGTGACTTCGTCAACCTGCCGGCTTACGTAGCCGGCCCGCCGGCTGGGAGGCAACCCTCGTGGAGCTACCGGGCCAGGTCGTTGTCTCAGGCCGGGAATGCAACCGTCGCCCGGCTCTGGGTGATGATCCAGTCGGAGGGCCTGACCGGAGCCGACCTGGTGGCCGCCTTCGGGGAGCGCCGAGTACTTCCGCTCCAAGGCCGGCCTCACATGATTTTTCATATGAGCGGCCGCTTCGAACCGTGCCGGCTGAGCACCAGGGAGATGCCTCATGTCGAGGTGTCTTACATGGTGAACTACATCTTCGACTGCAAGCTCGCCGAGGATTGGCGATACGGCAAGGGGCCGTATTCTCGCGCCAACCCTCCGCCTGCTGTAAGTTTTTCTTCTTTTCTTCCTTTTTGTAGCTGGCCTCATGATGGTCGACTTCTGATCAATTGGTTTGTCCTCAGCAGAACACTCTTCTTCCGCCAACGGCCGGGGCCGCAGGGGTAGAGCGCCAGCTCCTCCCCGACCGCATGGTGGACGACGTCGATGATCCAGACCTGGGAGCGGCCGCCATGGAAGATCCCGTCGTGGGGGAAGGCGACGAGGCAGGCGGCGAGGCTCGGAGCCGGCCTCGAGGACTGGGCGGACGATGACGAGGTCGAAGTCGTTCTGCACCGCCAGCCGGTGCTTTATCATCAAGGCGCGGGCCCGTCTGCCACGCCGGCTGCTCGTGGCGGCATGCAGAAATGCCGGGCCGCGTCGACCTACTTCGGCAGCCGGCCGAAGAAATCCAAGGGTTCCACGGCGGCGACCAAGCGGGATGAGGCGGCCGCGAAGGCGGCCCGCTTCCGCAAGGAGGTGAAACAGCCGCAGGCGATCTCGGCGTAAGCGTCAAACGTCTTGTATTTTTTGTTGTCCTCTTCGCTTGAGGCTCTTCTAAACCTTTCTTTGCTCGCTGGGCAGGGCACCTCTTTCCCTCGAGCGAGGTCCTGGCACCTCCGTAGTCGGGCCGACTGGAGGGTCCTCAGGCTCCCGCCGCGTGGATCCCCGTGCCGACCTCATGGAGGCCACGGAGCGGAATGCACGGGAGGCGCGGGAGGAGTGGGAGGCGGCAGAGCGAAGGACCGCCCAGGCGGCGAAGGAGCAGGCCGATGTGGCGGCCAAGGCCCGGGCGGAGGCCGCAGCCGCGGAGACGGAGGCAGAGGCCTCGCGCAACCAGCCTTCGCAGCTCGTCGTTCCCCTCCGCGCCATGGCCCCCGACATCCCCGTGCCCCCGTCGGAGGAGGTCGACCAAGACCCGCCGGTGATGGAGAGGAGGGAGGACCACGTGGTCTTCGTGGAGGAGGCGCCGCAGACGGCGCCGACTGGAGCCGGCCAAAGCGGCCAACCAGCCGTGGCGCCAGAGCAGCCGGCCGGGGGCGAGCCGGAGGCAGGGGCCGGCCTCGAGGTGCAGCCGGCATTTCGCCGGCGTGCAGGGGGAGCTACCTCCGCGCCGGAGCCGCACAGAGCTACGGGCGCCAGCCAGACGGCGGAGGCCCTGGAGGCGGCCAGCGCCAGCACGTCCGAGTGGACGCCCAGCGAGGGGACTGCCGAGCTGAACACGGCGGCCCAGGAGGTCCGGAACCGGCTTCAAGCCCAGGCCGCTTCGCTGCAGCGATATACCCAAGAGTTCCTCACGACGCGGGCCGTCATCCGGGTGAGCCTTCTGGCCTTGGTTTTTTGCTTTTTTGATTTCATCCATGGGGGCGCGTCAGCGCACCCACTGGGTGTAGTCCCCGAGTTCCGAGTCAGCTGCTGAGCAGGCGGCTTGGAACTTACTAGGTCCTGACAGCTATCTTATTCTTGCATCCTGTCTGATCTTCCAGGAATACCATAACCTCCGCGCTGCTGCCTTCAACTCCCAGGCTCAGGAGCTGGGCCGGAAAACCGAGGACCTGACCAACAGCCGGAGTGCGTGCTTTGTCTCGTTCATCTCCTGTGGGGGCGCGTCAGCGCACCCACTGGGTGTAGTCCCCGAGATTCGGGCCGACTGCTGTGCAGTCGGGTCGGATCTTCACTGACGACTTCTTCCTTATTGATTTTTCCTTTGTCTTCATGCTTGTAGGAGCCAATGCCGACTTGAGGGAGCAGCTCAGCGGGGCCCAGACCGCCCTTCGCGCCAAGGAAGCCGAGTGCAACGCCTTAGTCCTGGAGCGTGACCGCCTAGCCAAGAAGTTGGCGACCAGGAGGAGAGCCACAAGGCGGCCCTGAAGAAGGTGCAGGACAGCGAGGACGCCCTCAAATCTGAGTTCAAGACCGAAGCGGCGGGCTGGGCTGAGGCAAAACAAGCGCTGAGCGAGGGCTACGGCCGGGTTGAGGATCTGATCGATGGTAAGCCGCCTTCCTCACTCCTTGCTTGCCCCTTGCCCCCTGATTTGTGTTCTGACTTGTGCTGCTTTTTGTTCTTTGTGCAGACTACTTCCCCGGCTACTCCGTCATTGCCACCCAGACCATCGAGGCCCACCGCGAGGCGCGCCGGCAGGCGGGGGCTGAAATCGCGCCGGACGTGAGCCGGACGCATGAGGAGCAACTCTTGGCGGTCCATGCCCGGCTGCAGCCGGCTCACCGCATGCTCCGCCGCCTCCAGCGCGCCGGGGCGCAGGTGTTGGCCGCCCTCTGGCTAGGCGAAGCGATTCCCCGCACCCCAAGTCGGTCTGCCGACTGGGTGGAGGTTGCGGTTGGCCGCTTCGAGGCCTGGAAGGCATCGGCAGCCCGGCTTGGAGCTGGGCGGGCGCTGGAGTTCGTCCGAGCCTGGTATCTCGGGCTGAACCTAGACTAGCTGTGCACCTGGCGGCTGGAAGCCGACGAGGAGATGGAGGAGGTGCGGCCAGCTCGCTCAGCGTGCCTTGACGATCGCCGAGTGCACTGACATCAGCGTCTTTGCTCGTGAGATAAATGACGACGGCGTTGCCCAGCCGGAGGAATGGTTCGGGCTAGACCCGGCAGAGGGTGAGGACTCGGCGGAGGAGATCGCTTCCAGCGATGAAGGTGAAGACGATGAAGGAGAGGAAGGCGAAGACGTCGAGCCGGCCGGTGAAGTGGCCAGCCAGCCTCAGCTTGACCGTGCCTCCAGCAACGAGGCGCGTGCTAGCGCGCCCTCTGCGGGAGGTGGTGATCATGCCGAGGTTCGCCAGCCGGCCACTCCTCCAGCCAGCACTGCCGTCTCTACCAACCTGCCCGACTCGCCAGTCGTTCCCTTGGCTTAATCTGCCGTCCTTGCTTTTCCTGCTTGTTACTCTTTGAACAATTTTTATTAAACTTGCGCAGTTCCACCCACTGGGGGTGTATTCAAACTATGTTGAATGCTGGCCTTTCGAAGGTCTTTTGTGTAAATATGATCATGTGTGTGTTTGGCTTCCATTCGCATATGCTTTTTATCCTTAGGCTGTTTCCTTTGCCGCCTTCCCCTAGCTGCTGCCTTCCCAACCAGCAGCTGCTCTGTAGCATGTGGCTAGGGAAGAACTTGGCTATATATATATATTTTTTGGGGAAGGCAAGTACTCGAGCTTTCTTAGATTGAAGCGAGGTGAATGGAAGTCGGCCGGCCGGCTACTCTGGTAGTCGGTCGGTGGTGGGAGAAAAACCGGCTTTTGTTATATTAGTCCGTTAGTCCCTAGCCATTTTTCGTGTGGGCGTCCTTTACTGCCTTTAACTCTTGCCAGCCGGACAGCCGGTTCTTTGAACTGCGACTTTTGGCAAGAGAAGGCTTGGGTGCCGGCACACTACTTGTCTGACCGCGGGTAGGACTTCTAATATAACTCAAGGCGGCCAGTCCCCGGGCCGACTAGTCGAACCCGGTGCCGGACGAAAAAAGTGAATGTAATGACATGATCATAATCATGATACTCTTCATTCATAGATAAAAGATGGCAGTGCCCGAGCTCTCCTCGGGGGGCCTATTGTCTCGTACTTAGTACAAAAGTTAGCGTGATACATACTGCATTTCAACTGGAAAATCTTTGGAGGAGGTTGGCGTTCCATGGTCGTTCCGACTCCTTGCCGGAGTCGTCTCTCTTTCATACCTTCGGCTTCTATGCGTTGATCAGGTAGTAGGAGTCATTTCCCAGCGCTCTGCTGATCACAAAGGGGCCTTCCCAAGGGGCCGAGAGCTTGTGCTGGCCGGCTGTTCGCTGTATCAGCCGGAGCACGAGGTCGCCTTCTTGGAAAGATCTTGGTCTGACCTTCCGGCTGTGGTAGCGGCGCAAGCCCTGCTGGTAGATGGCGGACCGGCTGAGGGCTAACAGCCGGCCTTCTTCCAGCAGGTCGACGCTGTCTTCTCTTGCTTCCTTGGCCTCCGCCTCCGTGAACATGGTTACCCGAGGCGAGTCGAACTCGATGTCTGTTGGGATGACCGCCTCGGCACCATACACGAGGAAGAAAGGAGTGAAGCCGGTTGACTTGTTTGGGGTAGTGCGCAGACTCTAGAGGACGGCCGGCAGCTCATCGAGCCAACAGCGAGCCGAACATTCCACTGGTACGACCAGTCGGGGCTTGATGTCGGAAAGGATGAGGCCATTGGCTCGCTCGACTTGGCCGTTTGACTACGGGTGGGCAACGGACGCTAAGTCCAACCGGATGCCCTACGTCGCGCTGAACAGTGCCAATGCTCCCTTGGCGAAATTCGTGCTGTTGTTGGTGATGATGCTGTGTGGCACGCCGTACCGAGTTTGCGATGAACGTCACGGCAGTCGGCCCATTTAGCTTCTTGATCGGCTTTGCCTCAATCCATTTGGTGAATTTGTCCACGGCGACAAGCAGATGTGTCATGCCGCCGCGCGCCGTGTTGAATGGGCCCACCATGTCCAGTCCCAAAACGGCGAAGGGCCAAGTGAGGGGGATGGTCTTGAGTGCCGAAGCCGACATGTGTTGCCTGGAGCTGAAGACTTGGCACCCTTTGCAATGTTTAACTAACTCCTTGGCGTCATCCAAAGCAGTCGGCCAAAAGAACCCATGGCGGAAAGCTTTGGCGATGAGTGATCTTGAGGCCGCATGGTGGCCGCATTCTCCTTGGTGGATGTCTCTGAGGATTGCAATGCCCTTCTCTTGCTCGATGCATCGCTGGAAGACTCCAGTGACACTGCGCCTGACGAGCTCTCTGTTGACGATTGTGTATGCTCCGGCTCGGCATTGGACTTGTCTTGCCTCTGTTTCGTCAGCCGGCAGATCTTGGTTTATTAGGAAGTTGAGGATGGACTGGGCCCATGATGGGGCTGCGACTTCTTCTATTGCCAAAACGGCTACTGCGAGCAGGGCGGGCGGGCTGGGTGGTGAAATGCTGGAGTCGGCCGCCGCCTGTTGTGTTGGTGCAGTCCCCGGGCCGACTACCGCAGTCCCCGAGCCGAGTGTGGCAGTCCCCGGGTCGGGCGTAACTATGAAAGTCCCCGAGCCGCCTACTGACGTCCCCGGGCCGACTATCGAAGTCCTCGGGTCACCTGCTTGGTTCTTCGAGCCGGACCCGGCTGCGTCGGGGTTAGGCGGCACGAAGATGGAATCGGACTTTGGAGACGGCTTGATAGACGGCTTGTGGAGGCGTTGCAGAGAGACACCGGTTGGTATTGCCTGCCGAGTGGAGCCTATTCGAGCCAGGGTATCAGCTGGCTCGTTGTCGGCTCGCGGTACGTGGAGGAACTCGCATCCTTCAAAGTACCCGCTGATCTGCTGAACGAGGAAGCGGTAGCTTGCCATATTTGCATCCTTGGCGTCCCAGTCGCCGGATGATTGCTGGACTACCAAGTCCGAGTCGCCGTAACATAGGATCCGGCGTATGCCAAGCTCTTTGGCAAGCCGGAGCCCGTGTACGAGCGCCTCGTATTCGGTCACGTTGTTGGAGGCGGCAAAGTGAATTTGCAGCGTGTATCTGAGCTTGTCGCCTTTAGGAGAGGTGAGGATGACGCCGGCTCCCAAGCCGGTGCGCATCTTGGACCCGTCGAAGTGCATGCGCCAATGAGTGGAGTCGGGAGCTGGCGGCAGGTACTGGGTCTCGGCCCAGTCGACGAGGAAGTCGGCCAATGCTTGGGACTTGATGGCGGTGCGAGGCTGGTAGAAGATCGTGTAGGGGGCCAGTTCGATGGCCCATTTCGCCACCCAGCCGGATGCATCCCGGCTGCCTTTGATCTCGGCAGGTGGGGCGGTGCATACGACCGTGATGGGGTGCTCTTGGAAGTAGGGCTTCAGCTTCTTGGCGGCGAAGTAAACGCCATAGCACATCTTCTGGTAGTGCGGGTAGTTCTGCTTCGAGGTAGACAGCACCTCACTCAAATAGTACACCGGCCTCTGGACCGGCTAGGCTCGGCCCTCTTCTGGGCGCTAGACTACGATGACGGTGCTGACCACCCGGCTGGTTGCAGCAATGTAGAGGAGCATGGGCTCTTTCTCAGTCGGCGCCGCCAGGATAGGCGGCGTGGCCAGCATCTTCTTCAGCTCGTGAAAAGCTTGGTCGGCTTGGTCGTTCCACTCGAAGTGAGTGGTCTTCTTCATGAGACGGTAGAGGGGGAGAGCTTTCTCTCCGAGCCGGCTGATGAAGCGGTTCAGGGAGGCCAAGCACCCGGTGAACTTCTGGACGTCTCGAAGTTTGGTGGGAATCGCCATTCTCTCAATGGCCTTGATCTTTACTGGGTTGCATTCGATGCCGCGTTCGGAGACCAGGAAGCCTAGGAGCTGGCCAGCTGGCACTCCGAACACGCATTTCTCGGGGTTGAGCTTGATCTGGAACCGGCGCAGGTTCTCAAATGTTTCCTTGAGGTCCTCCAGCAAGGTGTCGCGCTTCTCCGTCTTCACCACAATGTCGTCTACGTAGACGTGGGCATTTCTGCCGAGCTGCTTGAGGAGGCACTTCTGCATGCAACGCTGAAAAGTGGCACCGGCATTTCTTAAGCCGAATGTCATAGTCAGGTAGCAGAAAGCTCCGAATGGCATGATGAAGGCGGCGTTTAGGCGGTCAGCCGGATCTAGCTTTATCTGGTGGTATCCTGAGTAAGCATCCAACAAACTCAACATCTCGCATCCGGCCGTGGAGTCTATCACTTGATCAATCCTTGGCAGGGCAAAGGGATCTTTGGGGCAGGCCTTGTTGAGGCTCGTGTAGTCTATGCACATGCGCCACTTGTTGTTCTTCTTTAGCACGAGGACCGGGTTGGCGAGCCACTCTGGAAAGAAAACCTCCATAATGAAGCCGGCTGCCAGAAGCCGGGCTATCTCTTCTCCTACAATCCTTCTTTTCTCCTCCGACAGCCGGCGGAGGGGTTGTTTGATTGGTTTTGCGCCTTCTCGGACGTGTAGCTTGTGCCCGGCGAATTCCTTCGGAACACCCGGCATGTCCTTAGGGGACCATGCAAAGATGTCCCGATTCTCACGGAGGAAATCGGCGAGCTCGCCTTCCTATTTGCTGTTTAGGTTTGCCCCGATGACTGCAAACCTTTCTGGGTGCTCGGGGTCAAGAGGTATCTTCTTCGTCTCCTTGGCCGGCTGGAAAGATCCGTGGGCATCACACTCCTTGGGATCGGGGGACAGGGCCGGCTGTTTGCCGGCCATGGCCACGACTCGGTCCAACATCTTCTTTGCTTTGGCAATCACAAGGGACTCGGCCAGCCGGCTGCTTGCTACTGCGCACTCGGAAGATTTCTTGTAATCGCCGGCTATGGTGATGATGCCCTTGGCGCTCGGCATCTTCATCTTGAGGTAAGCATAGTGGGGAACAACCATGAACCTGGCCAAGGCAGGACGACCAAGCAATGCATGGTAGGGGCTCTCCAGGTCCACCACTTCAAACCAGATCGCTTCCCGGCGGAAATGATCCTTGTCCCCAAAGAGAACATCAATCTTGATCTTGCCAATGGGGGCGCAGGACAGGCCAGGTACGATGCCATGGAACACAGTCCGAGTAGGCATGAGTTGCTTCATCTTGACGTTCAGCTTCTCCAGGGTGTCACGATACAGGATGTTGATGCTGCTCCCGCCGTCTATTAGCACGCGGGGGAAATGGGCGGCGCGCCTGTCCGTTGCAAGAGTGGCATCCAAAACCAACGCATAAGAGCCGGGAGATGGCATCACCTCTGGGTGGTTGGCCCGGCTCCAGCTGATAGGCTTTTCTGACCAGTGCATGTGCTCGACGGGGTTGGTGGCGACCACGTTGAATTCTTGGTGCTCTCGGCGTCTGCTGCGCCGGCCTTCGGGCTGGCTTGTAAAGACGACATAGGCGGCGTGCTCGTCGAGGAACTCATCGTGCACAGCTCCGACTGCTGGCCGAGCGGTCGGCAGCTGCGGAGCCGGATGCGGCGGTCCAGCAGGCGGAGGCGGCGCGAGCCCTTCGCCTTTGGAGATTCGGGTGAGCCAGTGGCACTTCCGGGTTGTGTGGTTGGAGGGCTTCGCGCCGCTGTGGAACTTGCATGGGGCGTCGAGAGTTTGCTCATAGGAGAAGGCCGGCTGCCAAGCCGGCCTGCCGCCCCTCTTCTTCTTGGGTGAGGGCCGCCCTTCGGGATGCTCATCTTCGACTGTGGCCACCTGCCGACTGGTGGAGAGCGGCACGGGGCCCTTGCGCTCGTGGTTGTTCTGGTACGGGCGTCGGCCGGAGTCCCCAGCCGACGTCTTGGGCGCCGGGTTGATTACCTTCCAAGACGCGTCTACCCGGAGTTCATTCTTCATTGAGGAGTCGGTGGTGGCGTACTTGTCTGCTATGACCAGAAGCTCGTCGAGGGTAGTCAGCTCGTCGCAGAGGAGCTTGTGCTTGAGGAGGGTGCCTTCTCGGCACCCGGCAGTGAAGTATTCTATGGCTTGCACCTCATGCACCCCTTCGCAATAGTTGCGGAGCTCGGCCCAATGCATGAGGTAGTCGCGAGTGGATTCGGCGGGGCCTTGTACGCACAAGGAGAGCTGTCTAGGCTTGGGAGCCCGCTTGTAGGTGCTGGTGAAGTTGCGAACGATGGCTTCTGTGAAGTCTAGCCAGCTATTGATGCTGTATGGCCTGAGGCTGTTGAGCCAGGTCCGCGTCGTGCCTTGCAGCATGAGGGGCACATACTTCACGGCAACGCGCCTGTTGCCGTTTGCTATGCAAACCGCTGTGGAGTAGTCGATCAACCAATCTTCCGGCTTCACGGAGCCGTTGTACTTGGGCGTGTCTCTTGGGAGCGAGAACCCTTTGGGGAAAGGCTTGTCGCGGATGCGGGGGCCGAAGCAAGGCGGGCCGACATCATCTTCTTCTTCTAGCGCCAGGGATCGCGCTAGGCGGTCGATCTGATGGCGGGCGTCGTTCTCGCCGACCCCTTCGCGGCGACCTAGTCGGTCGCTGAGAGTCGGATGCGTGGCAGGTGGTGGGGTGGGATATCTCTCCCCACGAGGCGGAGGCGGAGGCGGGTTGCCCCGCCGCTCCACGGCCCGGGGACGGCCTTCTGCGTCTCGCTCGACGGAGATTCGGGTTCGGGTTCGGTTGGCAGCCGGCTCTTTCTCGTGTCGCGTGTGGGTTTTACCCGCAGTCGGCGTCCGGGACGTCGCACCTTGCTCTCGGCGCGGGGGAGGGCTTTCCGCGCGGGCGTCGGCTTCGTGCCGCTGCGCGGCTGCATCGATTAGTTGCTGGATGCGTCTGGTCATGTGGGGGAGTTCTTCGGCCCACAGTCCGTCTAGCTCGTCTACGGCCGCCTGGGCGGCGTGCAGGTTCTCGAGTGGAGTGGCGTAGACTGGGCGGTCGACTCCTAGCGTGTCGGCGAGGGCAGCGCCGCTCTGTCTGACAACGCCGGCTCGGCTTGGCCCGCCTGGGGGCGGCGTGCCAAAGGCGACGCAGTCGGCTTCGCGCTGGTGCGCCTCAGTGAGGCGCCTCATGGAAGCCAACTTCCGGCCCTCCGCGAGGATGGCGAGGCGGCGAGCCTCCAGTGCTTCGGCGTCGGCATCGGCCGGGAGGGGGATGGACAAGTTGTGGACCACCGCATGCGGGGCATCGAGGGCGTTCTCGCCAGAAGTGCCGCCGTGGCCGATGACCATCACCTCGGTGGTGGCACCGTCGTAGCCATCAGCCCCGGGAAGCGGGTCGTTGTAGATCGCGACGTCGGTGGGGAAAGCGTCGAGCGAGGCCGTGTCAGAGTCGACAGGCATCGGATCGGTGGAGCCAACAGACTCCAAGGTCACAGCAGGCTCGCCGGAGACGTGGAGCTGGCCGAGGAGGTTGACGAGGTGGTCGGTGCCCGCATCAGAGGCGGGCTCGTCGGAGATGAGGGTCTCGTCAAGGAGATCGGCGAGGCCGCTCGCTACGCAGACGTTGGTGACGCCTTGCAGTGCGTCGTGGCAAGCGCCATCGGGCTTGCCGGGCTGGCTACGCTCGTCGGGGAGGAAGAGGGTTCCCGTCCAGAACAGGTCTCCGGACGATGGTGCACCTGGCCCCATGGTGGGCGCCAAATGTCAGGTGGTAGGTGCGACATATGCCAATGGGTGGCTTATCATTGTGGGAGCCAGTAAGACGTCGCCGGTGCCTGGAAGCGGGATGAGGCGAAGACATGCATGCCGGCGAATCTTACCTAGCTTCAGGGCTCTCCATGGAGATAACACCCCTACTGCTGCTCTGCGGGGTCTCCGCATGATCACTAGATGAACGAGTGGCTACAAGATGCTCCTTGAGCTGTTTGCCGAGAAGAAGAAGGGCACGGCTAGCTCTCCTCTCCTCTCTATGTGGTGTCTAAAACTAGCTCAGATCAACCCTTTGCATGGGTGCCCCGGGGGGTTTATATAGGCCCACCCCCCGGGGGTACAATGGTAATCCGGCCGGGCGTGGGCCCTAGCCGTCTGTGTCTACGCTCGCCGGCTTCTGCGCCGGCTACTGGGGCCCGCTGGCTGTTGGGTCCCGCCGGCTACCGGCTTCTTGGTTGACAGGCAGGCCCCACTGTCAAGGGCCTTGTCGGTGGCTGGTTACTGTTGCCTCAAACCTGGTGACGAGGGCTTCGCCGAGGTAAGCGTGGCTATAGTGCCGCCGCCTGGTGGGCGATCGCTGTAGCCTCACCTCGTCTTTTCTCTTTAATGGGGCATCTCCTTCGAGGGAGGAAGCAAGCTGGCTGTGGGGAGCCGACCTTGTCTTGGGCCGGCTGGGGGAAGCCTGGCCGCTTTCAGGTGTCTCTCTGCCCGAAGGGGCCCACCACCCGTGGGCCGCGCTGATAGCCCGTCGTGGGTGGCATCAGGGTCAACATGGCAACAGTGCCGTGCCGGACGGGTCATGGCCACCCCGTATGGCGCACTGTGCCAGGCGTGCTCCGGGATTCGGGGGTGGCAGGCTTTACTGTAGCCACGCCCCGCCACATCACCGTTATGTGGATGCAGACTTCGAGGGTACGATCTTGACCGCTTTGTGGGAGTCGGCTTCTCGCGGCCGGCTTCTTGGAGCCGGCCCTCCCACGGCTTTCTTCATGAGGGCTAAAGCCGGGCTGCCTTCCGATAGTCGGCCTGGGAGACAGCCGGCAAGGGGAAGGCGGCCCCACGTCTTGGATTCTTGAGGGCCGGATCGGCTCGTAATTTTTTCAGAAGGGCCAGGGGGAGCCGGCTAGGCTACCCGTGGTCATTTACTCCGACAGAATGCACCAATGGCCTTAGTTTGGAGCTTGGTGGAATCTCAATTCAACGCCGGCAGGATGCCATCTTTCCCTTAATAGTCTTACCGAGCCATCCCAAAGATTGGAATCAGACCTGATTCTACTACCAAGACACGTCACCGTCTAATGAAAAACCACTGCCGGGTTATCGCACGGAGCGTCTGGATTCCAAGTTTGTGCTCCCTGACAAGCTTACCACTGCTGAATGCAAGAAGCTTATTCCATCTATTAAGAGGATTCAAGCTTTGTTGGGGAACGGCTTAACTGGAGTTGACCTGACCCGTTGCTGGGTCGCATTGTGGGTCATCCCTCTAAGCCGCCGGTCCAAGTTAATGTATAAGTATGGAGGAGGCCCAAATGACTCTCTGTGTTATAGCTCTGTTCAATTGACTGAAGAAGTTGTTGTTGCAATGTCAACCATCCTCGTGAATGGCAAATATGAGGACTGCAGTAAGGTTGGGTTAAACCCCTTCTGCAAACTCAACCCGGCCCTAGAGGTGATAACCCTTGACTTCTCTCTTTTTGTGTTTTCCTCAGTAGTCTAAATACTTGCATGACCCTTCAACCTGTTTATTTATTTACAGGCCAAATCTGACTTCTGGAAGGTTAAGTATATGATGTCGGATTTCGGGTTCCGGCAGACCCTTGAGGTTCGAACACTGGGGTGCGCGCGGAGATTTCGCCTCCTACCTACCTGCACCCCTCCGCCTTGCTAAGATCTAAACTATGGAAGGAACAACACAAGAGACAGAGGGTTGATACTGGTTCGGGCCACCGTTGTGGTGTAATACCCTACTCCAGTGTGTGGTGTGGTGGTGGATTGCCTCTTGGGCTGATGATGATGAACAATACAAGGAAGAATAGCCTCGGGAGGGTCTGTTCTTGGCTGGGGTGATGAACAGCTGGGAGGAGCTCAGTCACCCTTCTCTCTCTCTCTACCTGATCTTCTCTATCCTTCGATCCCTCTCTTTTCTTCCAACCTCCCAGCTCTCTTTGCTCTATGGGTGGCTGGTCCTATTTATAGAGGCCCTGGTCCTCTTCCCAAATATCGAGCGGGAAGGGAGCCAACAATGGCAGGCTAATTTGAAGGGGGACAGCTAGTATCAGCTATCCTGACAAAAGTAGTCTTCGCCTGCACAAAGCTCTGGTGATGACACCGTCTTGGGCTCCACGGTGACCTCCGTCTCGTAGTCCTCCTGGTCTTGGTCTCATTGCACCGAAATGGCAACCTTTGCCTGATGCCTCGGTAGTCCGCGGCTGCGCTTGCCCCCTTTGCACCAAAGAGGAAGGGAGGACACTGCGCGGGCTGGCACCCGCCTGGCGCCCCGGTCGTCATGGCTTGCGTCATGGGCTCCTCGTGAGGTACCCACCTTGATTTCTCCGCCTCCTCGTGAGCCAGCCTGATGAGGCCGCACCTGAGGAAGCTCCACCCACGCGCCCCGCGAGGCTTGGCCCCTCGCGAGGGTGTTGGGTTTGTGTTGGTGAAGATGGGCCGTGCTGGGACCCCCTTTGAGCCACGCCGCAGGCCGCAGGCAGGCAAGTCTGGGGACCCCCGTTCCCAGAACGCCGACACATGAAGCTGCCAAGAAGGCCATAGCCGCTGCCATAGCCGCCAGGAGAATGACCCGGAAGCCGAAGAAGAAGACTACATCTGACATGTTCCCGCTGGATGATACTTCTGAGTCGGAGGTAGCCCTTGACTCCCTTGGCCAATTTTTTAACTATCTTATTGACACTGACTATTGCCAGGACGACATGGGGGCCAGTCAGGCCGTGGAAGAAGAGGTAACTATTTCCTCCGACTCAGCCCCTTTGCCAAGACAGAAACTTTGACTGGTAACCCGAAAAGTAAGGTTTTAGCACCCTTTGGCTTATCTGGATCCTCATTTTCTTTTGAAAAAGAAGCAACATGAGAGCCGCCGTCAGGCCCGGACTAATGATGAAGATGAACCACCTTCCGATTTACAACAAACTCCTGGAAAATGCCAAAATGAGGTTTCTTTCATCTTTGTCTTTTGCTTTCATTAATGGATCTATTCCTTTGCATCACTGACTTTATTTTACCTTTTGCAGGAGGTTTCTCGCTCTTCTGGTGACTCATCTCAGACTCAATTTCCGGCTTTCAAAACAGCTCCTGGGTAAGGAAAAATCATCTTTCCTCTATATCTTTTAAAACTGCATCCTTACACTAACTGTCTCATAAAACCTTTCTTAGCAGCCAAGCCAAATCCAAGAAGGCCAAGGTGATTAAACCGTCAGAAGACCCGAAGGTTCCTGCACCTGAGCTAGCCATGCCAACTCCTCCCTCTCAAACTGACGCACCTGAAGACCCGGTTGTTCATACTCAATTGGACCCTCCTGAGTTGTTAGCCGATGAGACCACCCTTAATCCGACCATTACTGAACCATCTAGCTCAGCTAACCCGCCAACAACTTTTGATACTGATGTGTTGATTACTTGCAGCCGGTTTGTTGAACCAGCGACCCCCACTGTATTAGCCCATCACACTGCTAAGAAAGAAGCTTTGGAGAAACATAAAGTGTGTTTTGATATCTCCCATTACACTCACCTCAATGTCAATGATGTGCTGTACGGCTATCTCAGTCATGTGCACTCCAGCCGTGACTCGGAAATCGAGATGGTTAAACAATTGCAGCTAAAATGTGAGGTATGTTCTCCGGTTTACTTATACTCTACCAGCCCCAAGTATTCAGATGATGAACTTGAATGATCTGTAGACTTTATGACATAAGTTGATACTTTGCCTCTAGGATTTTTGGAAGTCCAATAGAATAACATAAACTTCACCTGTAGTCCCCAAGGGCCGGCTCAATTTATCATAAATAAACCGGTACTTAATTGCATAACTGCCTTTGACTAGTCTCAATAAGTTTTATGATCCGGCTCAATCGTGAAAAGACTTTCTGAATATTATGCATTAGCCCCCAAGTGCCAAGCGTTGTTACTTTGTAAAAACCCTTGGGACTTGAAATATATAAAAATCATAAAAAATGCTTTTGTAGACATTAGCCCCCAAGTGTCAAGTGGTATTGCAGAGCAAAGTACTTGAGACTTGAACCTTTATGACCTTTAATTTAAATCTTGACACACCAGTGAATGTTTTGTAGAACGCCTTATCTAAGTTGGGCGCCCAATTGACGGATACCAAGACCCGGTTGGCAGAACAAGAGACAGAGATAAAGACCATTGACTCTAAACTCCAATTGAGCATCTCTGAATCTGAGAGATTGAAGACCAGCTTAGCTGCAAAAAAGAAGTCCTGGGCCGAAGAAAAGACACTATTGATACAACGTGCTGAGACAGGTGAAGCAGCTCTTGAGGAGGTCACCACAGAGCTCACCGTCTTAAAAAACCGTGTGTCTCAAATGGTCTTCGCCATCTTCGGTAAGTCAATTGTATTAATCACTTATACTTTATTTTGGCTAGGAATAGAAGCCGCTGCTGAACCTTTGTCAAAAACACTCGCAAGTCCACGAAGTACAAATTTGAACCAAGATAGTGTGACAAAGTTGAATGCGGTTTATACCTTGGTGGAGCGATTGTATACTGGCGCTCAAGGAGCACTTGCCACTATCTCCCCTGCCAACCAAGCACCCAATCGGTTAAGCGATGTCTTGAAGAAGTTATCAATCTTACCCGCCAGGTTTCAAGAGCTCAAACGATCCTGTGCCAGAGCCGGAGCCCTGATTGCCCTGAGCCGCTCCAAAGCCTGGGTGCCAGATCTAGACCCAGTGGATGCGGCTAAGGGGTACCCTACCGTGAAGGAAGACGAGACTCCATTTGAGCAAGATGACTTAATTGCCTGTGTGAGGGGAGTTCGGCCTCAAGCTACCATTCTTGGAGAGGAGACCAACATCGATAAATATTAGCCGGGTTTTGATATGGAGAATAAGAAGATGGCGACTCCCTCTTATAAGGTGACAGACCTTATCCCGCCGGTTCGTCAACACACTTTTGCTCTAGAAGTTGACCCAATCGGCCTGATTGACGATGAAGCGGAGTTCATTGCTCTGAACGGCTTTGACTGGTCCAATCCCAGCTTCCAGCCAATTGAAGGAGGTGAATCGGCGAGGGGGGAGTCATAACCATCTTGTGGGATCTCAAAGCCTTGTAATAGATTAGCTTGAAAACTGCATGTTTTGCCTATGCCATCGCACATAAAATGTTGCATACGACTCTTTTCCAATGATGTCGATATAAATATGCAGCACATCTGTGATTACATCTGCAATGTTTTAACTCTGTTCCTGTAAAAAGTGAAAGAGCTATGTTCTTTGAATCTGGACTGCCGGTTTTCATGACCCGAATGATGAGGTTGATAACCCAATCTTTTGTAGAAGTCTATACTTCCATATGTCTGATGACCGTTTTGCCTTGGCAATTCATTGTCAAATAATCGAGCCGGTTTAACTTGAAAGCATACTGATAGTTAGATTTGAGATCAATAAGACAAAAACATTAAGCTTCATACAAGGTAAATCAAAACATTTATTTAAAAACTGGAGGCTTCTGATTCAAATACGATCAGTAAACTGGGCCAAAGGGGTTAAGCTAAGATTCGAATACGATCATATAGCCCCCAGTGGCTTTGGCGTTGCGCTGATCAAGAGGGTACCGACAGCTATGTTCTGTTTGGTTCGAATACGACCAATGTTTGAACAAGAAGCCCCCAAATGACCTTGAGAGGTTTTTAACGACCCTGATTCAAAACGATCCAAGTTGGACCCAAAAGGGGTTAAGCTATGATTCGAATATGATCAAGAATCCCCCTAATGAGTTTGGCCTTGAGGCGATCAAGAGGGTTGCGACAGCTATGTTCTCTTTGGTTCGAATACGACCTATGTCTAAATAGGAAGCCCCCAAGTGACCATGAGGTTTACAGCTAGATTCGAATATGATCCTGAGCCGGACCAAAAGGATTAAGCTAGATTCGGATACGATCAGCCCCCTTTTGGTCATTTTAAAAAATGAAAATAGTGAAGATATATGATCATTGAAAGGGAAAAGGACAGAGGTCCTGCTTTATTACTTATCATAATATATACAACGTCTACATGACGAGAGCCGGTGGCTTAAGTATAGTATGGCTGAAGTTGAGCAATGTTCCACGGCCGGCGGGAATCCTCCTCCGACTTACGTGGGTCTTTATGCTCTCGAACGTCAATGAGGTAATATGACCCGTTGTTTAAGTTCTTGCTGACCACAAAGGGTCCTTCCCAAGGTGGGGATAGCTTGTGTGCATTGGTCAATGAGGTAATATTGGCTATACATCTTGCCAGCAGAATCAATTGGTTGTTGGGAGGACCTGGAAACGGCATTCCTCGACAATTTCCAGGGCACTTATGTGCGACCACCAGACGCCGATGACCTTAGCCACATAATTCAGCAGCCATAGGAATCGGCTAGACAATTCTGGACACGGTTCCTAACCAAGAAAAAAATCAAATCGTCGACTGTCCGGACGCAGAGGCCCTAGCAGCCTTCAAGCATAACATCCGCGATGAGTGGCTTGCACAGCACCTAGGACAGGAAAAGCCGAAATCTATGGCAGCCCTCACGACACTTATGACGCGCTTTTGTGCGGGAGAAGACAGCTGGCTAGCTCGCAGCAATAACATGACCAAGAGCCCTGGTAACTCGGATACCAAGGACAACAGTGGCAGGTCGCGTCGCAACAAGCAAAAGCGCCGCATTAACGGCGACAATGCTGAGGATACGACAGTTAATGCCGGATTCAGAGGCTCTAAACCCGGTCAGCGGAAAAAGCCATTCAAAAGAAATACTCCGGGCCCGTCCAGTTTGGACCGAATACTCGACCGCTCATGCTAGATACATGGCACCCCTGAAAAACCAGCCAATCACACCAACAGGGATTGTTGGGTGTTCAAGCAGGCAGGCAAGTTAAATGCCAAAAGCAGAGAAAAGGGGCTACATAGCGATGACGAGGAGGAGCCCCGGCCGCCGAACAACAGTGGACAAAAAGGTTTTCCCCCACAAGTGCGGACGGTGAACATGATAAACGCAACCCACGCCCCCAAGAGGGAGCGGAAGCGTGCGCTAAGGTACGTATACGCGATGGAGCCAGTCGCCCCAAAGTTCAACCCATGGTCTTCCTGCCCGATCACTTTTGATCGAAGGGACCACCCCACTAGCATCCGTCATGGCGGATTCGCCGCATTGGTTCTAGACCCAATTATTGACGGATTTCACCTCACTCAAGTCCTTATGGACGGTGGCAGCAGCCTGAACCTGCTTTACCAGGATACAGTGCGGAAAATGGGCATCGATCCCTTGAGGATTAAACCCACTAAAACGACCTTTAAAGGCATCATACAAGGTGCAGAGGCCAACTGTACAGGCTCAGTTACACTTGAAGTGGTCTTCGGATCTCCGGATAATCTCCGAAGCGAGGAGTTAATCTTCGACATAGTCCCGTTCCGCAGTGGCTATCACGCACTGCTCGGGCGAACCGCATTTGCCAAGTTCAATGCGGTGCCGCACTACGCATACCTCAAGCTCAAGATGCCAGGCCCTCGAGGAGTCATCACGGTCAATGAAAACACCGAACGCTCTCTCCGAACGGAGGAGCATATGGTGGCTATCGGAGCGGAAGTACAAAACAGCCTCTCAAGGCAATTCTCCAGTCCGTCCATTAAATGTCTGGACACTGTCAAGCGCGCCCGGAGTAACCTACAACAAGACCGCCTGGCACGTTCCGTGCAAGCGTAGCAATACGGCCCCAACCCCAGCCCTCACGAACTTGCGAAACCAGTGTTGCGCGTACATAACTACGCTCTGGAAATACCATGGGCACAGGGGGAGGGGCACCATCACGGCACGCCCGAAACGCGGCTTAAACCGCACTAGGGGCTGCCGATTTCTTAATTTTCTCTTATTTTCAGGACTCCATTCTTCGGAAGACTTGTCCGGTAGTACAATTGCCGCACAAACGATACAACCAGGCAAGCAGAAAGCTACGCCGCACTATGCAACTCTAAGGTGGTCTCTATAACGAGCAGTATACCTGTTTCACATACCATTCCGCAGCTTGCCCCTGGAAAGGACATGTTAAATAGTCCCATCTTTTGCTTATTGCACTATTTGTATCATTCTGCTTTGATCGCAACTTTTTTAAATAAACAATGCATAGCTTCCGTCTATTATTGCATTACTCTTTTTTACGAATATATGTTCATTAATGACATGTTGCACCCGTACACTTTGGTATGGCTAATACGCCAGGGGCTTAAGTACCCCACAATACGGTGTGAGAAGTCCGAACACTTTCACAAGTGCGGCACCCCGAACTTATAGCATTATATGCATCGGCTCTGAATCATGTCTCTGATCAATAGTTCGGTTTGCCCGGCTCCTATGTTTTGGTACCTTACATTCCGTTATATCGGCTAAGGTAGCACTAGGAGAACTACTGCGATTGTGCCCCAGTTGAGCTGGGCTAAGCACCTCAGTAGAGAAAGCTAAACCTGACCGTCATGATGAGGCGAGAGCTGGTCACTGTTCGTGAGGTTTTCGAGTCCCTAAAGACTTATGCCGCTTAGAGCGAGGAGTCGGCTTTGTCTAGCCTAGGCGTGGATAGCACCCCGAACTCGGTCTTCCGAACACTAGGGGCTTCGCCGCAATTTAAAATTATAGAATTCTATGGCTAAGTGAGAGTGTTCAAGCATTATAGTCCGATTACCTTGTTCGTTGTGTTGAGCGCCTCCCTCAAAGGACCCAAGAATGGGAAAAAGAGCGCTCATGTTTATCCCGAACACCCCAGCACTCGTGGCATGGGGGCAGAAGCCTGTCACTTCCCTACTTCTGGTCTGCTCTGGGTTAGCTAGTCTTGTCTTGCATCATGTCTAAATTTCTCAGAAACTTGAAATGGGGACTGACCAAACCCTAGCACCAAATGAATTCAAATAGGCTCAAATAAAATCACTTCCAATAAACCCAAAGTGACTTCAGGAAAAGTCTATCATTTTTGAAAATGGTGAAAACCTCTGACAAAAATGGGTGCATATTTTCCCTAGGTCATTTCAGGTTATTGGATTAAATCATAAGTATTTGAATTGGAGCATTTAATGGCTATAAATATTTTAAATGCTTCAATAATTCTGAAAACATTTGAGGGCTGTTAGTAAACATCTAAAAAGTTCCCACAAATTTTCTCAGGAGTTTGAAAAATGGTTTAGTATTATTACTAAATCAAAAATAGAAAAGCAAAATAGAAAACAAAAATAAAAAGAGAGAGAGGGACTTACCTGGCAGAAGCTTACCTGGCGCCCACCAATAGGCCCAGTACTGTAGCTGGCGGCCCAGCCCACCACCGCTGCCCCCTGTCGTCTTCCTCCTTGGACAGAAGGACAGGGGCGCGTGCTCCCCGCCTGCTGGCCACGCGCAGGCCACCTCCACCCTGCCTGCTTCACTCCCCCGACGCCCTGAACACGCCACGCAACCCCCTGACACCTCTCACTCTTCCCCGTGGACCTCCTCTCCTCTGCTATCGCTCTCTCTTCCGAAGCCGAGCAGAGCCGTCGCCGCTGCTCGCCATTGCTGCGGCCACCGCCTCCCACTCGACCCCCGGTCGTGCCTGCGAGCTCTGCCTCGACTCTCTCGTCCTCGTCACCGACTCACGCGTCCTCGGCTGCCCTACATCATCGTCCTCGTCATCGTCTTCACCAACGGTCGCCCAAGATTGCCACCGTTGATTCGCCGGACCTAGCGCTTCCCCGACGTCGCCGTCATCTCTGCTAGCCCTGCAGTGAGCCCCTCTCCAGTTCCCCCTTGTTCCCCTCCTCTAGATCGTCCTCTAGCAGCTGTCACCGCCAGAGCCGTGAGCTCAATTCCACCAGCCATGGCGCCGCCGCGGCCACAGCTCCTGCCGCTCGTGTCGGAGTGCATAAACGTGCTCAGGAGGCCCCCAGGAGCCTAACCCACACACTCACTCGCCCTACCGCGCACCCTAGCACCAACCCTACCAACACCCGAACTCCGGCGAGCTCCAGCGCCCCCACAGCCACCCACCTGGTCCTCTGGATGCGGGAGAGCACAGGCTACGCCCCGGTGGTCTCCGGGAGTCCATCCGCCGCCTGTAGCACAAGCCCGGCGAGCCTCCGCCGTCGGTTGAGGTCGCCAGCGGCCTAACCCCGGCCGGCCGACGTGTCAAGTTAGGCTAAACTAATTAGGTCACTAACTACCCAACCTAGTGACTGACGTATGGGCCCCATGCCCTTAACTAACAACAGTTTAATTTCTGTTTAGTTTTACTTAATCCCGTGTGGACCCCACGTGTCAGCTTTGACTTTAGTCAAGTCAACGTTGACCGGTCCCACCGGTCATCCACCCAAACCAGTCTGAGGCACTGACGTATGGGTCCCACAGGTCAGGTTTGACCTGGTCGACCCAGTTGACCTGCTGACGTCACACCTAGGTCATGCTAACGCAGTAAAGCATTTTCTGGATTTAAGTTTATCCAGAAAATTCCAGAAAATAGTTAAAACTTCAAAAAATCATAGAAATTAATCTATAACTCCAAATGAAGTAAATTATATATGAAAAATTATCAAAAAAATTAAAGGAATCTGTTTATGGCATTTTCATTCATGTTAGAACAACTTATGGCTGCTGTTTAGGCCAATTCATATAAATGGAATTTAAACTCTCACATATGGAGTTTGAATTTGAACCTAGGGTTCAAACCAACTCCATTTAACATGTTGCTAGTTGCATTAGCTCGAACCACAGCATATTGACATGTCATGATCATGCATCATATTGTGCATTGCATTGATTGTGTTTCTTCTCTGTTGCCGGTATTTGTCCCCTCTCGATAGACGTGGTTTCGACGATAGGGATCGATGACACCGATGAAGAACTATATTATCTTCAGGAGTGCCAGGCAAGCAAAAACCCTTTGTTCATTCCGATAAAATCCCACTCTCTCGCTCCTGCTCTCTTTTACTGCATTAGGACAACAACGATTCAATTGTTACTTGTTGCGGTAGTTGAACCCTTATCCTCTGCATGACTTGTCATTGCCACAGTAAATAGATGAAACCCACTAGCATGAGTAGGAGTTGTTTGAGCCCTGATGTGCCTACTCATTCATGCTTGTTTGTCATGCCTGCTATTGCTTAGAGTTGTGTCAGGTCTGATTCATCGGGGATGAATTGGAACAGTGATGAACATGTCCTACTGTGTGTGAGCTAAGTGTGTGAACATGATTTGGTAAGGGTAGCGGTGAGAGGCCATGTAGGAGTACATGGTAGGTTGTCTCATTGAAACCGTCCTTAGGAACTGAGTTCTGTGTTTGTGATCCATGAACAACTACTACCACGCATTGGGCCCGAAACCAATGGACCCTCTCGACTTATTAACTGCCCTTGTCCTCTGTCCAGGAGTTGCAACTAGTTTCTGGTGTTTGTAGGATATGTGTTGGCGGCTGTGCGTAGCGCTGACCCTAGGGGTGGGCTATGATGCGGTAGATACACCGTGGCACGGTGTACCGGGCGCCCGTTTGGTGTCTCGGGAACCCTGCACACATCGTTTGGGGCTGTGAGTGAAACTCCGGCCGGATCTCCTCGCGGATGGAACCCGAATAGGCGATAAACCTGGACTAGAGACTTGTGTGGTTAGTCAGGTCGTGGCCGACTCCCTCGCTAGGCTTCCGCATGAAGGTTGCCGAGATACACAACGTGTACATGGTGGTAAGTGGCAAGAGCGTGTGTGAAGAAGTACACCCCTGCAGGGTTATAAATGATCTATTCGAATAGCTGTGTCCGCGGTAAAGGACTTCTGGGTTGCCTATAATAGTTCATAGACAAGTGAAAGTGGATACCCTAAAACTCGCAAGATAAAGTGTGAGTGCTATGGATGGCCTTCTCATAGGGAGACGGGAGCGGATCCATAGTGGTGTATTGAATGGTGAATATGTGGACTCATGTGCGCCACCTCAAAGAGTTGCTTGCAGTCTTAGTTCAGGTTAGCCACTGAGTCAGAGCTGGCTTGCTGCAGTTAAAATCCACCACCCCCCTTGTTGATACCGATGCATATGTAGTTAGTTCTGATGTAAGTCTTGTTGGGTACATTTGTACTCATGTTTTGCTTAATTTATGTTTTGACTTCAGTCTCACTAGTAGTTTCGCGTGGACCTCGACGTTTAGCTTGATACCTCAGCTACGATCTTGTGCCCTCGGCAGGATCTGATAGATAGTCAGGCTTCTTAGTCTTTTTCATTTGTAGATGTCTGTACTCATACATGTTAAGCTTCCGCATGTGCTTGACTTGAATGCTCTGAATGTTGGTTCATGAGACCCATGCTTGTAATATCTTGCTCCTCGGAGCCTAATGAATAAATGCTTGAGTCATAGAGTTATGTTGTGATGCCATGTTGTATTTACACATATCGAGCATATTGTGTGTATGATTGAAATGCTTGGTATGTGTGGGATCCGACAATCTAGTTGTTTATCCTTGGAAGCCTCTCTTATGGGGAAATGTAGTCTAGTGCTTCCATGAGCCATAGTAATCCGCTACAGCCCGGATCACCGGAGTCCTGCTAGCCCAGCACTACTACTCAGGACACTTGACTGGCCGGCATGTGTTTCACTTCATTCCTGTGTTTGTCCCTTCGGGGAAATGTTACGCGGTGACATCTGGAGTCTTGCCTAGCCTGCTACAGCCCGGGTTCCCGGAATCCTGTTAGCCCAGGGCTACAGCCCGGATTCACACGCTGCTGACCGACATGCTCGATGTGATTCATGTATGCCTGTCCCCATAGGTTGGTGCCGCTTTGGGTTCACGACTAGCCATGTCAGCCTGGGTTCTCTGTCATATGGATGCTAGCGACACTATCATATACGTGAGCCAAAAGGCGCAAACGGTCCGGAGCCATGGTAAGGCGACACCCGTGGGAATACCGTGCATGAGGCCGCAAAGTGATATGATGTGTTACCAGCTAGATTGTTGTGACTTGGAATCGGGGTCCTGACAGCGTTGGTATCAGAGCCTCACTGCCTGTAGGATTACCAAGCCAAATGGTCGAAGTTGTGTCTAGAAATGCTTTAGTTATGTAAGGGAATTGATTGTGGAAGGGAACGTAAGGCTCTTTTTACTCCTTATACCTTATGCCTTCTGATCTGAGTCATCCTCTTCTTTTCTACGGGGTTTAAGAACTAGGCTTCTCATCTTTCTATCAGGATCACGTGTTGCTAATCCATAGAATCTTAGGGTTGTTGGTTCCAGGCCTCAGTTCAGTTTCTACTACTTTTAGTAGGTTGACAGTTGATCTCGGAACCTTGATTTTGTGTAGTTGAGTTGTTATGCCACTATTTTGCAGGATGTCTCAAATAATTTTGAGCATTTACAGCCATTATGCCGTCCGAATCATCCCAGGTTCCTAAGTAGTCTGATGCATTTTCAAACCCCTTCCTCCTGTTCCTGATGTCCATTGGGCCAGATGAATCACACTATCGGTCAGTTGAGGTACTCTATTGCCTCGACATATATGTTGGAGCTATTATTATGACCCTAGGTGTTTTAGGGAGTCACCTAGTAATCTAGCCATGTTTTGTGTTTCCGGTGTGATGATTCTGGCCAACATTCTCGAAAGCATCCCGTGATGCCATTTAGTAGTAGGTATTCCATTGCTGGGTTCTTGAACCCGAGATTGACCCTACTTACCTCCTGTTGATAGTGTTTGCTCGTTCCTTTAGTGAAAGTGCAACTATCCCTAGGTGGTTTTGGTAATTCATAACAACATATAGCTCATTGAGCTAATGCTATTCCAAGATGACTATTTCAGGAAATCTCAATGATTGGCATGGCATGGATGTGAAAGTGGAACCCTCAAAATGCTAAGGACAAAGGATTGGCTCAAGCTCAAAAGCTCAAGACCCTTCATTTTATATTTTAGTGATCCAAGATCACATTGAGTCTTTAGGAAAAGCCAATACTATCAAGGAGGGATGAGGTGTTGCTTAATGAGCCTCTTGCTTCATGTGCTTAGTGATATGCTCCAAAACCCTCAACTACTTTCCCATATCCACATATGACCTAAACCCTAAGCCAAACTCGGTCCTACCGATTCTTTCTATCCGGCGCCACCGAGTTTCACTTGTCATAAGCCACTGCCAAACCCTAGCAATTCGGTTCTACCGATAGGGATCTCGATCTCACCGAGATGGGATTGCAAACTCTCTGTTTCCCTTTGGTAACTTTTCGGTCTCACCGAAAGAGCGAATCGGTCCCACCGAGATTGCAATGTAAACTCTTTGTTTCCCTTTTGTAACTTTTCGGTCACACCAAAGAGCAAATCGGTCCCACCGAGTTTGCCTGACCAACTCTCTGGTTAGCTTATTACCAAACTCGGTCTCCCCGAGTTTGTGTAATCGGTCTCACCGAGATTACGTTATGCCCAAACCCTAACCATATCGGTCCTATCGAGTTGCATGTCAGTCCCACCGAAAATCTCTAACAGTCACTAGGTTTACCTTTTCGGTCCGACCAAGTTTGTTGATTCGGTCCCACCAAGATTGGAAAACTGTGTGTAACGGTTGGATTTTGTGTGGAGGCTATATATACCCCTCCACCTCCTCTTCATTCGTGGAGAGAGCCATCAGAACACATACACAATTCCAACTCATATGTTCTGAGAGAGAACAGAGAGAACCACCTACTCATGTGTTGAGACCAAGATATTCCATTCCTACCATATGAATCTTGATCTCTAGCCTTCCCCAAGTTGCTTTCCACTCAAATCTTCTTTCCACCAAATCCAAATCCTATGAGAGAGAGTTGAGTGTTGGGGAGACTATCATTTGAAGCACAAGAGCAAGGAGTTCAATCACACACACCATTTGTTACTTCTTGGAGAGTGGTGTCTCCTAGATTGGCTAGGTGTCACTTGGGAGCCTCCGACAAGATTGTGGAGTTGAACCAAGGAATTTGTAAGGGCAAGGAGATCGCCTACTTCGTGAAGATCTACCGCTAGTGAGGCAAGTCCTTCATGGGCGATGGCCATGGTGGGATAGACAAGGTTGCTTCTTCGTGGACCCTTTGTGGGTGGTTGCTTCTTCGTGGACCCTTCGTGGGTGGAGCCCTGTGTGGACTCGCGCAACCGTTACCCTTGTGGTGGAGCCCCTGGACTCGCGCAACCGTTACCCTTCGTGGGTTGAAGTCTCCATCAACGTGGATGTAGGATAGCACCACCTATCCGAACCACGGGAAAAACATCCGTGTCTCCAATTGCGTTTGAATTCTCCAAACCCTTCCCTTTACATTCTTGCAAGTTGCATGCTTTACTTTCCGCTGCCAATATACTCTTTGCATGCTTGCTTGAATTGTGTGATGATTGCTTGACTTGTCCTACATAGCTAAAATCTGCCAAGAATTAAAATTGGGAAAAGGTTAAGTTTTTATTTGGTCAAGTAGTCTAATCACTCCCTCTCTAGACATACTTTCGATCCTACACCTACAAGTGGTATCAGAGCTTTGGTCTCCATTTTCTTTGATCTCCATAGCTTTTGGTGGTCATAGCCTTGGTTTCACAACCTAGGAGAGTATGGAGTCTAGCGAGGGAAATTATCACCATAGAGGTCCTTACTTTGATGGTACTAATTTTGCTAGTTGGAAGCATAAAATGAAAATGCATATTCTTGGACATAACCCCGCCGTTTGGGCTATTGTGTGTGTTGGTTTGCAAGGTGACTTCTTTGATGGGAAAGAACCAAACCGTGAAGCTACCGCGGATGAGTTGAAGATGTTGCAATACAATGCTCAAGCTTGTGATATTCTCTTCAACGGATTGTTCCCCGAAGAATTCAACAAAATCAGCCGTCTTGAGAATGCAAAGGAAATTTTGGACACTTTGATTAATATGCACGAAGGTACCGACTCCGTCAAGGAATCCAAGTTGGATGTGCTTCAAAGTCAACTTGACAAGTTCAAAATGAAGGATGGTGAAGGTGTCGGTGAAATGTAATCTAGGCTTGCTCTCATCACAAATGAGATTGCCGGCTTAGGAAGTGAAGAGATGACCGATAGATTCATCATCAAGAAGATTCTAAGAGCCTTGGATGGAAAATATGATACTGTGTGCACATTGATCCAAATGATGCCCAATTACAAAGATCTCAAGCCAATGGAGGTGATTGGAAGAATTGTTGCTCATGAGATGTCACTTAAGGATAAAGAGGAACTTCACAACAAATCAAGTGGTGCCTACAAAGCCTCATGTGAAGCCCCTACATCATCAAGTGAGAAACAAAACTTCAATGAAGAATTGAGCTTAATGGTGAAGAACTTCAACAAGTTCTACAAGAGTAGAAGCAAAGATAGAAGCTTCAAGTCAAGGTCCTACAATGACAAAAGATCTTCTAGTGGAGAGCGAAACTGCTACAGTTGTGGAAGACCCGGACACTATTCCAATGAGTGTACGGCTCCCTACAAGAGAAGATAAGATTCTCCAAAAAGAAGAAGCAAAGAATCACCACCAAAAGAGAGAAGGAGTAGAGATGATCGTTATGAACGAAGATACTCACGGAGAAGCAAGGATTCGGAAAGGAAGGAAAAATCATCAAGGAGCTACACAAAACGAAGACATCAAGCTCATGTTGGTGAATGGGTATCCGGCTCCGACTCCGATAGCCACTCCGAGAGAAGTTATCACTCCGACTCCGAAGATACTCAAGATGAAGGTGTTGCCGGTCTAGCACTTGTGTCAACCAACTCCTACGACATATTTGACTCACCAAATGAAGGAATTGGAAGATGCTTCATGGCCAAAGGTCCTAAGGTAACACACCCCGAGTATGTTGATTTCAATAGTGATGAAGATGACTTGTTAGGTGATGATTTGCTTGTTGACAACTCTAGTGATGAATACTATGATGAAACGTCAATTAATCATGCTAATCAAGATAAAACGAATGACAATGATAAGGAGAAGATTGAGGCTCTAACTAAAGAACTAAACACTCTTAAGTTAGCTCATGAAACTATCTTCGAAGATCATCGAGAACTTTTAAGAGCTCATGATAAATTACGCTTTGAAAAGCTCAATCTTGAGCAAGAGCATGAGTTCTTAAAAGCAATCAATGATGATCTCCGCAAGAGAAGTTCTTCTTACATTGCCAAGCGTTTACTCTTATCCACTTACATGCCTCAAGTCAAGTCTAGTAACAAGAACAAGAAAGATTCTTCCTCTAGCAGTAACAATGATCATGCTAAATCCAATATTGTTGCTTCTAGTAGTTCTCTTGATTCCACTAATGATTCTCTTAGCCAAGTTAGACTTGAGCAAGAAAATAGCTTACTGAAGGGAATTATAGAGAAAGGAGTGTACAAAAGCCTTGCCGGGAGTAAGCAATTCAAGGAAATTGTGCGCAAGCAAGGAATGCACCGGAAGAATCAAGGTGTTGGTTTTGAACGAAAGTTCAATGCCAATGGAGTTGAGTGGGAAGAAGATCAATACCCCAAGACAAAGTTTGTTCCTCAACAAGAGAAGTATGATACTTCTTTCAAGGGGACACAAGCTCAAGATGATCTTCCACCACAATACTACAAGCAAAAAGGCAAGGACAAGCTTCAAGAGGAAATTGATGCATTTGAAGAAGCTCCTAAGACCTTAGTCAAGTGGATTCCCAAGACTACTTCAAGTTCCACTTCATCAAGTATGACTACAACTCCAAGGATTCCCATCAAGATGGTGTGGATCCAAAAGAAGAAGAACTAGAGAGTTCTTGAGGGTGACTCCGCCAACATACTTCACTCTTATCATTTTGGCAAGAACAAGTGCAATAAACTTCCACATCTTGCACTAGTTCAAGGAGTCACAAACCCTCTTGTTGGTAAGACAAGGGACAAGGTAACCTAAAAGTTTTCATGGACATCATCTTGTGTGTGCATCACTCTATGTCTATGGATATCCTTGTTTATTCCTTGTGGGACTAACTCATGTAGGTATTGAAAGTGCAATTCACTCAAATGGATAGCTCCAAGTGATCTACATCAACATTGAGCATCCACATCTTCAACATCTACATGAAGTCATCATCGACAAAACCCGAGGTTAGTTCATCCCTCTAAGGGGGGATATCACATCTAGGGGGAGCTTTACTCTAAGACTTGAACTAAAGCAACTCTAAAGATGTGAACACAACAATGCTTTATGTAAAAGTGGTAACCCCACTTGAGCTTAAACGATGAGTATGACCTATGATCAAGTGTTCTCACTTGACTCCTAAGTCAATATACTCATATATAGATGACCTTGTCATCGCAAATTGCTTGATAGATGCTAGAATTGGCTGTGCATGCCTTGTCACATATTTCATTTGCCATCTTATTGTGTGAGCATGCTGGTTGCATATTTTACTCATTCGAGGACATCCACTTGTTGTTTTGATTGTTTGGTTTTATTTCCTTTTGCCAAGTGGATGGACAAGAATGCCTAAGAACCTCCTCTAGCTATCTATGCTTTTCTCGTCTCAAACTCTATTCATTCTACATCACAAAATTTGATCAAGTCAGATTCGAACCACTCTGTGTGAGGAGCGCTCGGAGTCCCCGATTCGTCATAGACTTAAACTTACAAAACCTCTTTATGATTCTCGGTCTGACCGATACCCTACTTTCGGTCCTACCGAGATCATTAAGTTGATCTAGGTTTTCGATCTCGGTGTAACCGATTTGAACCATTCGGTCACACCGAGTTGCAACAACTGTATACAGTTTTGCATCTCGGTGCCACCGAGTTGTTCCACTCGGTCACACCGACAGGGCCGGGCTATATATAGTCACGGGCAAAAATTTGGAAATTTCTCCGAACCCCTTCGCCCGCGCGATAGCCTGCTCTGCCAACTTGGTCTCCGGATCGTCTCCTCGCCGCCAGCCGCCTCCAGTCGCTGGTCTCCGTCGCCGTCAACGGAAATTCAACCCCGCCGTTGCCGCCGTAGCGAGTCTCCGCCGAACTAGGGTATGGACTCGATCTTTGTGCTATTCCCCAATCCGATTCTTAGCACATTGTGATCATCATGATTCTTGCCACATTTGTTAAACTTCTATCCAGTCAATGAACTCGTAGATTAGGTTTAATTCAAAAAATTTAGGGTTAGGTTTCCACCGAAACCATCTCGGACCCACCGAGTTGAAAAACTCGGTCCCACCGATTTGGCTTATGCCATTGCACAAGTGAGACTTGGTCTGACCGAGAATTTCTTATCGGTGTGACCGATTTTGGAACTCTGTGAAACCCTAGCAGTCTCGATGCCACCGAACTGTGACTCGGTCTGACCGAGTTCACTAGTTTAGGTGCCAAAACTACTTCGGTATCACCGAGTTTAGAAATCGGTAGATCCGAGATGCTTTCAGTGGGAAACTAAAACTAAGTTTTTGAATTATTCTTTTGCAAAAATCTCTGCATTTTGTGATGCTTATCCACTCTATCTCATCTATAACCTATTCACAGGGTCAGCAGTTAGAGTTTGCATCATGTCAGACCAAAGTGATAGCCAGAACTTGTCAGAGCAGCAAGTGCAGATGAGTGAGGGCACTAGTCCCTCAAGTTCCTCAGATGATGGCAGAAGGAGCACCCCTAGCAATCTGCGTAAAGCTGCCACAAGACAGAGAAAGAAGAGAACCTCAGACTTAGAAGATGAGGACTATGTGGCAGAAGAGGAAGCAACTTCCAAGAGAGTTGAGCCAGCACAGTGCATAAAACTAAGGATGAAGATCAAAAGGCCAGCAGGCAGGCAGCCTATGTCAAAGGCCAGAGCTTCAACTGAGAAGCCCACTCCCATTGAGCCAGTTGCTGCTGAAGGCAAGAAGAGGAAAGAAAGGGTGAAGAAAACTGTAGCCAGAAGTGCTTGGCAAGGCTTCCATCATGGAAGATGAGGAGGAAGAAGAAGAGGTAGCTGCACCAGCACCTAAGGCACCCAAGCTGATGGGTGATGCCATAAGAATAGGGGAAGCTGCTTCCAAGGCCAAGCCAGCTCCAAAGCCAAAGCCAAAGAGGAACACAAGAAGCATCCCAGCTACTGAGAAGAACAAGGCCCCAGTGCCTGAAGCTGCAGAAGAAGAAGAAGAAGAAGAGAATGTTCTTAGAAAGCTCAAGCCCAAGATCCCAGACCACAACGATGCTCATCCTGTGGCTGAGGATATGAAACTCAGGAGAGATTCTGGGCTCCGGAAGTGGAGAGAAGCAGACCCGTATGTTTCAAGGAGAAGGACTACAGTTGACTACAGGTTTCACACCAAGGCGCAACAAGACTTTTATGAGACAGTGCTGCTAGACAAGAAGCCAATTGTCTGTGATATGAGATGGGTTGATTGGCAATACATCAAGGACAATGAAGAGTACTACCCTGGAGTGCGGGACAGCTTCAAGGCATGTGGAGTAGAGGACTTTGTTGGGCAGAAGCTCAAAAAGTGGAACGAGGAACTCATCATGCAGTTCTACTCCACAGCCCATTTCTATCCAGATGGAAGGATTGTATGGATGTCAGAGGGTACGAGGTACCAGTCTACAGTTGCTGAATGGGCTCAGCTGATTAATGCCCTAGAAGAGCATGACGATGACTTAGACATTTATGCCAAGAAGAAGATGGACCACAACTCAATGTCAAACATGTACAAGGAGATTCCAAATGAAGCACTTGATACGTTCAAGTTTGGCTCAGTACACTATCTTCTGTCAGGGCTGCCAACCATCAACTGGATTCTTAGGCACACCCTATTGCCCAAGTCTGGAGATCACAAGATGATCAGGGGCCACGCGATCAACTTGCTTCATATCTTTGATGTGCCATAGAAATTCAAAGTCATGAGCCTTATGATTGAAACAATCAAGAGGACAGCAGCAGACCAGAAGAGGAGCTGTGGATATGCCCCACAGATTCAGGAGCTCATCAACTCTAAGATGGGCACGGGCATATACTTATTGGACAAGGAACACCTGCCCATCCGTCCAGACTTTGAAGATAATCAAGTGGTCATGACTGAGAATGAGCCATCATCTGCCCAAGCACAAGCCAAGAAGGAGAAGGCGAGGAAGGGGAAAGCTGCCAAGATGCCTACTCAAGAGGAGGCATCTGAATATTTCCTGAAAACCAAACAAGAGCAGCTTGGTTACTTGATTGCATCCACCCTGTGGATTGAGCAAGGACTAGCCACCCTAACTCAGAACCAGGCAAGCTTAGAGAGGATCATGGAACAAAAGTTCTATGACTTGGATGTCAAATTGACAGAGATTCAGACTGCAGTGGAGCAGCTCCAGGATGACATGCAGGAGAGGAGAGGCAAGACTACAACTGATGCCTTTGCCAGAGTGCCACGAGGTCCGAGGTCGTCTGCAGTGCCCGTTGCTGACCCCAAAGCCACCACGTCTGCACCAGCTACAGCCTCAGTTCCACCAGCTCCAGCGTCCATTTCAGCCTCGACTCCGACTTCGTCCTTGGAGTGCTCCGGACTCCACCACCACCTGAAGATCAAGCCTGAGTGTCGACTTAGCACTATGCATTTTCTAGAAACTTTTTGGTAACTTGTTGCCAAAGGGGGAGAAAATGTATAGATCATAGGCTTTGAGAGAGAGTGTTGAGAGTGTTGCTTTTATTCTCTCTTGTTTTATTTGGTGGTTTTTCGAATTTTGTTTGCTTTTGTGTGAGATACTATGTCATTGCTCGTGAGACATTGATGATCATGTGTTTGATCATAAGCTACACTTAATGTTTGCTTAATATTATCATCTTATCTATCTTATGTGATCATTCACTATTCTTGGTGATGAGTGCATGTATTTCATTCTTATCATTTTAAGCGCTCCACCAAGATGTATGGGACATGGAAGAGTAACCCATGACTCTAACTCTTTGTGCATTTGCAGTCTAAAGCAAATTTTAAATATGCACAAATTTAGGGGGAGCTCTTACTTGTCACATACTTCTCAAAGCGACGATATATTTCATGCTTATTATCATTTGTCGAAGCTTTGATCTATATGTTGTCATCAATTACCAAAAAGGGGGAGACTGAAAGTGCAACTATCCCTAGGTGGTTTTGGTAATTCATAACAACATATAGCTCATTGAGCTAATGCTATTCCAAGATGACTATTTCAGGAAAGCTCAATGATTAGCATGGCATGGATGTGAAAGTGGAACCCTCAAAATGCTAAGGACAAAGGATTGGCTCAAGCTCAAAAGCTCAAGACTCTTCATTTTATATTTTAGTGATCCAAGATCACATTGAGTCTTTAGGAAAAGCCAATACTATCAAGGAGGGATGAGGTGTTGCTTAATGAGCCTCTTGCTTCATGTGCTTAGTGATATGCTCCAAAACCCTCAACTACTTTCCCATATCCACATATGACCTAAACCCTAAGCCAAACTCGGTCCTACTGATTCTTTCTATCCGGCGCCACCGAGTTTCACTTGTCATAAGCCACTGCCAAACCCTAGCAATTCGGTTCTACCGATAGGGATCTCGGTCTCACCGAGATGGGATTGCAAACTCTCTGTTTCCCTTTGGTAACTTTTCGGTCTCACCGAAAGAGCGAATCGGTCCCACCGAGATTGCAATGTAAACTCTTTGTTTCCCTTTTGTAACTTTTCGGTCTCACCAAAGAGCAAATCGGTCCCACCGAGTTTGCCTGACCAACTCTCTGGTTAGCTTATTACCAAACTCGGTCTCACCGAGTTTGTGTAATCGGTCTCACCGAGATTACATTATGCCCAAACCCTAACCATATCGGTCCTACCGAGTTGCATGTCAGTCCCACCAAAAATCTCTAACAGTCACTAGGTTTACCTTTTCGGTCCGACCGAGTTTGTTGATTCGGTCCCACCGAGATTGGAAAACTGTGTGTAACGGTTGGATTTTGTGTGGAGGCTATATATACCCCTCCACCTCCTCTTCATTCGTGGAGAGAGCCATCAGAACACATACACAATTCCAACTCATATGTCCTGAGAGAGAACCACCTACTCATGTGTTGAGACCAAGATATTCCATTCCTACCATATGAATCTTGATCTCTAGCCTTCCCCAAGTTGCTTTCCACTCAAATCTTCTTTCCACAAAATCCAAATCCTATGAGAGAGAGAGTTGAGTGTTGGGGAGACTATCATTTGAAGCACAAGAGCAAGGAGTTCATCATCAACACACCATTTGTTACTTCTTGGAGAGTGGTGTCTCCTAGATTGGCTAGGTGTCACTTGGGAGCCCTCCGACAAGATTTGTGGAGTTGAACCAAGGAGTTTGTAAGGGCAAGGAGATCGCCTACTTCGTGAAGATCTACGCTAGTGAGGCAAGTCCTTCATGGGCGATGGCCATGGTGGGATAGACAAGGTTGCTTCTTCGTGGACCCTTCGTGGGTGGTTGCTTCTTCATGGACCCTTCGTGAGTGGAGCCCTCCGTGGACTCGCGCAACCATTACCCTTCATGGGTGGAGCCCTCCGTGGACTCATGCAACCATTACCCTTCGTGGGTTGAAGTCTCCATCAACGTGGATGTAGGATAGCACCACCTATCGAACCACAGGAAAAACATCCGTGTCTCCAATTGCGTTTGAATTCTCCAAACCCTTCCCTTTACATTCTTGCAAGTTGCATGCTTTACTTTCGCTGCCAATATACTCTTTGCATGCTTGCTTGAATTGTGTGATGATTGCTTGACTTGTCCTACAATAGCTAAAATCTGCCAAGAACTAAAATTGGGAAAAGGTTATGTTTTTATTTGGTCAAGTAGTCTAATCACCCCCCCTCTAGACATACTTTCGATCCTACATTTAGTATATTAGTAACCTTGCGACAGTCCTCGAGGTCGGTGGTATTTACTTTCTTCCAAATACCATAAACCATTAAGGCAGAAGTTCTTTGAACCAAAGTATCACAATCAGAGTACTCTTGAGGAGTCCTCCATTCATAATTGTGATTCTGCCAGTTCTACCTTTCTGCATGGGTTATCTGGAAGAAACCTGTTGAACTTGGTTCGACATGTTAATCTATGCAGTCCACAACTCAGAAAGATATATGTCCTCTTGAGTTGTCCCTCTTCATTTGTATTCCGACCATCGTCTATCAATTGATAGTCAGGAGTAATTGTGCATCCATGTTATCGATGCTTATGATCCTTGTGGTCCGTTAAGCCATCCTATTTCAGAATGACTAGGAAAAACAAATTCCAGTACCTCATCCATATCCAGGATTGAGTCAAAGTAGTTGTGTTCTGCAGATCAAATGCCCATCCAGCTTTTGCTCTGTTCTACCCTGGAGTATTACCCCCTTTATGTCAGGATTGTCATGAGAATTGCACCATCTCTCAAGAATTCTTGACGCAGTGATACTTCTTGCCATCATTTTTCATTCCTCAGTTCCGTGTTGTCGCAACCGGAATGCCGGCAAGTGAACCATGATGTGTGAAATCAATACTCCTAGCAACCGTGTTGCTCGGTAGTTAATGGACACTAATATCATTCTTAGCGTGTTGGTTATCGAAACACTATTCTAGGATTGATCGTGCTACCTTGTCCTTATTTCCGGTGCACTCTTCAATCAATGAGTTAGGATTATTCAATCCCTTGCTTACTTATTCATATCGTCTTGCTCTGAAAAGCAAGATTGTTCTCGAGCTTAGTAACATATCGCTGGTTCATGATGTTCCGAATATCTTCTCGGAAGTATTACCAGGTTGTCACCTGACCACTATGTTGAGTTCGTGGTCATGCTGGTTTTTCCTCCAAACCACCCATTCTCCAAGAATCTGTGTTGGATACCCCTGAGCTAGTTGGTTAAGCTAAACAATAACTTGGAGAATTGGAAGATAAAATCTTGTTTGACTTAGTTCATGTTAAGGGATATCTTCTGTGTGTGTGTGTGTGTTGAAGAAAGATGATATCTCCATCAATTGGTCCTCGTGATCAGTTGTTGGATCTATTGCCTTGTCAAAACTTTGACTTGAGTATGGGCTATCGTCAAGTCAAATCAGAACCAACGATGTTCGTAATGTTGTCTTACCCGTGGTTGATCCCTCGAGCATACACCATTACATCTTTTGGTCTGACCAATACTATCATCGTGTTCACATGACGGTGGAAGTCCAGTGATATGGAAATTCCGATGAGTTGTTGTTGAGCCCATCAGCAGCATTTTGTCTCCCCCATGATTCATGTTGAACATCAACCTAGTGTTGGAAACTTTATAAGCAATGCCTTCGTGTTCCGTTCATGAAGCTTATGCTTGGATGGAAGAAGTGACTTCCTCGAATTCATGTGCATCTGGTGCACGTTGCTGCCGTGAGTTCGAGAAAGATTGTTTTTGTTTCCCCTGGTACCATCCCAAGTCAGTTATGCATGTGTGAATGTATTCTATGGTTTGGTATATTAATTACCTCCACTCCATATGTATTCCCTAGCACACCAAGCCACTGATTGACTTGTTCAAGGCAAAGAAGTCTACGCTTGGGATCTAATCCATGGACTTGCGTAAAGACTTCGAAATCCTTGATGATGGTTGCCCACCTGAACTCGATAGTGTTTTACTATAAGACTACTACGTGGTCATGCTCGTCTTGGATAGCGTGTTCACAAGTTTGTAGCAGAACCGGCTCATGTTTTGGAGCTTGCTATCGCAGTTCATTCCCCGAGAATCTCGCAACGTCATCTCGTCAAATTGTGTTGCAAACTCTCATTTTATTTCTAGACTGGATGGGTTTGGAATATCCTAACACCAACCAGATCTGAATCTCAGGAAGATATGATGGTTGGAACGTACTCCAAGAACTATAATGTTGGTCTCTCACTACAGGAATCAGCTACTTTGCCGTCTGCCACGGCGGACGGCAAAGGCCTTTGCCGTCAGCCGCGGACGGCAGAAGGCTCCGGCAAAGTAGGCTACGGTAAACAGCTACTTTGCCGTCTGCTTCCTGGCGGCTGACGGCAAAGGCCCTTTGCCGTCTGCGGCGGACGGCAAAGAGAGCGGACGGCAATAATTGCACTGTCAGTCCGTTAAGTGGCTAATGGCAGGTTCTTTGCCGTCCTCCGCTGACGGCAAAATTTCTAGTGTCTTTGCCGTCCGCCGTATGATGTCATCTACACGTCACTACATGGCAGGTTCTTTGTCGTCTGCCACTGATGGCAGGTTCTTTGCCGTCTACCACTGATGGCAAAGTCTTTGCCGTCTGCCACTGTAGGCAAACTGACCAAATGGGTCAGCTCCCAGGAAGCACAGCTGGATGCCACGTGTCTTCTTTGCCGTCCGCGGCAGACGGCAAAGAGCCCGTTGCCGTCGGTGGCAGACGGCAAAGAGCCTGCATATTGGCTCTTTTATCTGTTTTTTATTAAATCCAACAATTTTCATCACAAATATATATGACATATATAGATATATTTCAAAAGGCCATTACAGAGCAAACATATAAGATATCCAACACATAACTTCATCATCCAACCATATATATTACATGCATAGTTCCATCATACATAACAAGTTCAACATAGAGGCATCCAACCATATATATTACAATAGTTTCATCCAAAGATACATGCATAGTTCAACGATACAAAAGAAACAGAGAAATGGATAAGGAGCACTCCATCTATGCAAGCTTTCGTCAAGTGAATGAAATCTGCAAAATGAAAAATAAGAAAGTTAGAACAAGAAGAGTAGAACAAGAAGAAGAGTAGAACAAGAAGAAGAGTAGAACAAGAAGAAGACTAGAACAAGAAGAGTAGAACAAGAAGAAGACTAGAACAAGAAGAGTATGTCATTTATGAGCTAACTTACTTGAAATGGATCATATATGAGCTAACTAAGTTTAAATGGGTCGTTTATGAGCTAGCTAAGGTGAAATGGATCATTTATGAGCTAACATAGTTGAAATGGGTCGTTTATGAGCTAACTAAGGTCAAATGGATCTTTTTGAGGTAACTAAGGTGAAATGGATCGTTTTTTTAGCTAACTTAGGTGAAATGGATCATTTATGAGCTAACTTAGTTGAAATGGATCGTTTTTGAGGTAACTAAGGTGAAATGGATCGTTTTTTAGCTAACTTAGGTGAAATGGATCATTTCTGAGCTAACTTAGTTGAAATGGATCGTTTTTGAGGTAACTAAGGTGAAATGGATCGTTTTTTAGCTAACTTAGGTGAAATGGATCATTTTTGAGCTAACTTAGTTGAAATGGATCGTTTTTGAGGTAACTAAGGTGAAATTGATCGTTTTTTAGCTAACTTAGGTGAAATGGATCATTTATGAGCTAACTTAGTTGAAATGGATCGTTTTTGAGCTAACTTAGGTGAAATGGATCATTTATGAGCTAATTTAGTTGAAATGGATCTTTTTGAGCTAACTTAGGTGAAATGGATCATTTAAGAGCTAATTTAGGTGAAATGGATCGTTTTTTTAGCTAACTTGGTGAAATGGATCGTTTATGAGCTAAATTAGTTGAAATGGATCGTTTATGAGATAACCTAGGTAAGATGGGTCATTTTGGAGTTAACCTAGGTGAAATGGGTCATTTTAAAGCTAACGTAGGTAAAATGGGTCATTTTGGAGTTAACCTAGGTGAAATGGGTCATTTTAAAGCTAACGTAGGTAAAATGGATCATTTAGGAGCTAATCTAGGTAAAATGGGTCATTTTTGAGCTAACTTGGATGAACTGGATCATTTATAAGCTAACCAAGGTAAAATGGGTCATTTTAGAGCTAACTTAGGTAAAATGGATCGTCTATGAGCTAACTAAGCTAATTATGCAATTTTTGACGTAAGTAAGCTAAGTACAGATCGTTTTAGAGCTAACTTAGGTAAAATGGATGGTTTTGGAGGTTAGTAAGCTTATTAAGTCATTTTGGAGGAGAAGAAGCTAAGTCTAGGTCATTATGGTAAGCATTGGAGGAAATAAAGCTAAGTCTAGGTCTTTATGCATGTGTTAAGCAAAACACTAGATAAACTTACCAAGATCCAGGAGGTGTAGGAGTGGGGTGGCTCGTGTCGGTAGCTGGAGAAGGATCGTGCGATGCTTGTCTGGAGTTACGCTGCACCAAAGATCATTTCCAATGTCTTGTTAGCATGATGACACTCAAATGTTAAGACTAGCAAGTAATGTCCATTCAAATAAAACTCACCGTGGTCCCAGGAGGAATCACTGGCATCGGCGGAGCGGTCTGACCTGTCTTCTCGCACACAGACTGCACATTTGGTTTTGACGACTCAGTCATACTAGTTAGTAATGAGACAAACACTACATGAATGTTTTGGCTAATCTGCAGAAGAAACTTACCACAAGGAGCTCGTACATGGCCCTTGCCTGCATGTCATTCCATGCCCTCTCCTCCTCCATCATCTTTGTCGTCCTCTCCTCCAACTCCCGCTGCCTCTCCGCCGCCTCCGCCAGAAGTTTCTCCGTTCTATCTCTCTCACTCTGTATAGCAGCCTGCAACACCACTCACATGACCATTTGTAATCATTGATGGAAGCGCACACAATGTAATGGAGAAAGATAACTAAGTACGTATCACTAACCTTGATGGCGAGTTGTACTGGCCGTTCACGAGGCCTTATCTCAGGAGCGGAGCTCGACTGGCGTGCCTTGATCTCCGGGAGAGTGCTAGGACAACGGATAAGTCCATCTCCAATGGCTATGGAGCCATGGGACCTCCCGCCACTAGATATCATCAACAGCTCTGGATCAATGGGACCCTGGCTCGGGTTAAAGTCCTCCCCTTTCCTCGCCTTCCCCTCATCTCTATATCTCACGAGCTTGTTGTGGGAGGAGATGTTGGTGAAGTTGTTTGCATCATCGAGGTCAGACTGAGAGAAAGCCTTGACTTTCTTGAAAGAGGCAGTGTGGGCCATGGCATACAGGTCGTACACCTCTGGCACCTTATCTGCCTTATTGTAGCGTGCCTGAAAGAGAGAAACAATGAAAATTAGTAATTAAAGGGCTCAAGCTAGCATGATGTATGAATTGCATGAATCATGAAGCAAACCACATACCCAGTTGCGCCCGAACTGATATAAGTTGGAGCTGCCTTGATGGTGTGGCACACCTTCCATTTGGGCACGTTTGTCCTTGGCCTCGTTGTGGAGGGCTAGCCATTGTTTTGAGCACCACTCATCGACCAACACCTCCCAACAGTCCATCCGATCCGCACACCATCCCGGAGGCGCCTAAGTTAGCAAATAGAAACTTGAGCGCTACGGCTAAGAATTACTAAATGAAGGAACTTAAGTAGAGAAGGCCTTAAGAATTACCTTCATGTACTGCTCCTTACTCAGGAACTTATCGCGGCACGCCGGCTTGGTCTTCTTGATACCACGCAAGGCGTAGTAGTCTCGAACAGCCTGCACCCGAGCCTCGTGCCGTAAGTTCTGGAGTAGGCGCTTGCAGACGTTCTCGATAACATGTGCCGCCTCCTCCTCATATCCCTCCTCACACCTGTAGAATGTCTGCAATCAAATGAGACAATATTGATTAGTACAATTAATAACTAGCTAGTTGAAGATTTTTAAATGTGTAAAGGAGAAATTACCCAGAACTTTCTGATCACCATGTCTGCCCTCGTGTCGCACACGACACCGTCGATAATCTCATCCGGCGGGGCCGGGGCAGCCACGTAGTGCTCCCAGCTCAATCCAAGCTCTAGAAGCCGACCCTCACCAGGCAACGTGACAAACCCCGGGAAGTTTTGCCGGCAAAGAACTCCAAGGACGGAGTTGGGCCGGCGGACACTATGATGGTGGTCCCAACCCCTGCAGCATGACAAGGCCAACGCATTAGTTATTTGAAAAAACGTGAATGCACAAGGTACAAAAATATTAAATGCACTTACGTACCTCTCCCCATCAGGGAAAATCAACCACCTCTACTCGCGGGTCACCGGCACAGACGGGAGCCGTGTAGCACCACGCTGGTAGACGGTGCCCCCCTCCTCCTCAAGATCAGTCGGCTCCCCGCCATCATCAGCATGGCCACTCGGCTCCTCCAGGGTCATGTGGGCCGAACTCTCGTGGGCCGAAGGCCAGTCGACCGGAAGATCGTGGGCCCAAGACCCGTGGACCGGAGGCTCGTGGACCGGAGTCCGTGTAGCCTCCTCCTCGGACGAGTCCACCCTAGCAGTCACGTTCTTGGGTGAAACAGCTGGGGGTGGCGGCGAGGAAGGCATCGTAGCAGTCACCCTACCTCCTCTCCCACGACCACGTGCCCCACCTCCTCTCTTCCTACCTCGTCCCCTGCTGGGCACCGCGGTCGACGAAGAAGGGCCTGGCGGTGTGGCCATACTGTCCAGCAACGCTCGGCGGAGAGGTGCGTCTGGAATGGAAGACCTCAGACCACGCTCCCGACCAGCGCCCACCATCTTTCAACACCTGCCATGACAAACAATAAACGAAATTAGTACAACATAAAAAAAGACCGACATGAATAATAATATGTGTATCACTTAAGTGTATCATCATCAAGTACAACATAAAAAAATGTAATACCTGACACTACTAATAATCTCGATCAGTATCATCTATAAATGCATAATCATCATCATCACTATAATCAATGACGGGCTCATAGGGTTCATTGGCATCAACATGTGCAAGGCCACCTTGATGTAATCGGTCAAGCATTGACAGGTCATCCGCAGCAGTAACCTCTTCTTGTTCCGGCTCTTCTTGTTCCTCCTCTGGGGTGATGTCGGATTCATTGTCGCTGTCTACTTCAATGTTTTGGGGTGAAGTATAGCGGTTCTTGAAACGCTTTTTGGAAAGACGTGTCTCTTGGAAGAATTCTCCTTCATATGTGTTTGGGTTAATGTGAGGTTCATAATCCTCTTCCTTTGGGGGAGAAAGTCTAGCACGTGGCGGCACTTCATAAACGACATCCCAACCTTTCAGATTTGGATTAGTTTGGCAGGCCCACGGTAGATAGAATACTTGGGTCGCCTGTTGAGCCATAATATAGACATCAGGAACATCTAAATGAGTGCTTTGGTTGATTTCAACTAGCCCTACATGTTCATGAGTCCTTCTAGTCTCCTTCGGCTGAAACCAATAACATTTGAAGACTACGACATTCGGTGGGTTTTCACCATAGAACAGAAGTTCATAAATTGCTTCAACTCTCCCATAATACTCGGTACCTCCTTCGCCGATAGCAGATACACAACAACTTGTTGACTTTCGGTCGGCCATAGATAGCTCTTTGCCATAGGTACGAAAGCGATACCCGTTGATGTCGTACTTGTCAAATGAACGGACCTTATAGTCAAAACCATTAGCGACTTGTCTCAATTCGGCGTCCATAGACTCTGAATTAGCCTACAAGTTTAATATGAAAGGATTGTTGCATTATGCACAAATTAGCAAATGAAATGAAATTGTCTAGTAGAAATTACCTTTGTTTGAACCAAGAGATGAAACCGGGATAGCCACCTCCTTGCTTTGCGAGAAGCTCATACTCTTCGACGGAATCCTTTTGGATCTCCGCTCCATACGAGAATATGGCGACGTATCGACTATATGACATATCCAGGAATAAGAGTAGTTCAAACGAAATAGAAGTTGCGAAACAATGTACCGAGAACTTACTCGATGTACGACCGCACTTCTATCAGGTTGTTGAAGATATACAACGAAATGGTCCGCCATTCTTCGTTATCCAAAGACACTGGATGTGAAACACTAGCTTGTGCGAGATTCCCTTTGAATAGGCTGAGGTTGGATCCACCCTTTTTAGGCTCGTCAGCATTGTACCGAGGCTTCGGATTATGCAAATGACGATTTTTGGCTTCGTAGTGCGCTGTTATGAAGTTTGCCGCCTCCTCTGTGATGAATGCCTCAGCCATCGATGCTTCAATTCTACGTTTATTTTTACATTTTTCTCGAAGCGTCTTCTGCATCCTCTCAGTTGGGTAGCACCAACGATTTTGCACGCCCCCCCCCCCAATCTTGCCTCGGTCGGGAGATGCAAAATCAAATGCTGCATTGAATTAAAGAAGCCCGGTGGAAAGATCTTCTCTAACTTGCAGATCAACTCCGGCGCCAACTCTTCCATTTCTTCTAGCACGCCAGGCGATAGTTCTTTCGCACAAAGAACACGGAAGAAATAGCTGAGTTTTGCCAGTACTAGCCATTCATCCTCAGGGATGAAGCCACGCAACATCACCGGCATTACCCGCTCAATCCATATGTGCCAATCATGACTCTTGAGACCAAATATCTTTAGTTTATCAAGATTCGCTCCCCTCTTTAGATTCGCTGCATACCCATCGGGGAACATCAACTGCTGTTGCACCCACAAGAGAATTTCCCTCATAGCTGACCTTCCAAGATTGAACCATGCCTTTGGCTTCGTCCAGTTCTGCTTTCCTTTCGGTTCTTTCATGTTTTGTAACGGCCTATCACATAGCGCCTCCTGATCGACTCTAGCCTTAGTATTATCCTTTGACTTCCCATCTATGCCGAACAATGTACCAAAAAGTGCCTCGGCGATATTCTTCTCAGTGTGCATCACGTCGATGTTGTGTGGGCAAAGGAGGTCTTTGAAGTAAGGCAGATCCCAAAAGCATGTTTTGTGAGTCCACGCGTGCTTAGTATTATACCCCTTGAAGTACCCTGGACGTTGTGGATCTGGCTCGAGAGTGTTTAACTGATCCAGGGTCTGTTGGCCTGTCAATGCAGGTGGTGTAGAGTTTTTGACAACTCTACCCCTGATGAAGTTCTTCTTGTCTTTCCTGAACTTATGGCGAGGATCCAGGAACTGTCTATGCATGTCGAACCAAGAAAACTTGTGACCGGCCTGAAGCCAACGAAACTCAAGAGCTCCCTTGCATGTGGGGCACGGGAACCTTCCATGCACACACCAGCCAACGAATAGCGCATACGCCGGCAAGTCATGCGTCGAGTACATGTACCAGACATGCATTATGAAGTTCCGTTTGCTAAAGGCGTCGTATGTCTTGAACCCATTATCCCAGGCTTCTTGCAATTCGTCCTTAAGCGGCTGCATGTACACATTCATATTTTTGCCCGGATAGTTGGGTCCTGGAATTATCAACGTCAGGAAAATGTTCTTTCTTTGCATAATCTGTCCGGGGGGAGATTGAGTGGAAAGACAAATACGGGCCAACAACTGTATTGGGCTGCCGTCATACCAAACACACTGAACCCATCCGTGCTGATGCCGACTCGAGGATGCCTGGGATCTGCCGCTTTGTCAGCATGTAATTCATCAAACTTTTTCCACGCAACACCATCCGATGTGTGTACCATCATCAGATTCCCATCTGCATCTAGTTTGGTTCTTTTGCCTGTTTTGTGCCATGTCATCTGTCTGGCCGTCTCTTCGACCATGAAAAGACGTTGAAGTCTTGGTACGATTGGCATATACCGAAGAACACTAATGGGGATTTTGGTCTGTGTCTTCTCACCCATACCGTTGTCTACCACAATATACCTGGAAGACTTGCAAATGGGACAATAGTTCAAGTCCGCATAGTCAAGCCTAAATAAGGCACATCCTTTCTCACAGGCATGTATCTTCTCATAGGGCATCTTCAGTGCACGGAGGATTTTGTCCGACTGGTACAGGTTTGCAGGCATTACATGGCCTTTGGGTAGAAAGCGTCCAAATACTGTCATAATTGCGTCATAGCATTCTCTGCCCAAGTTGAACTGAGCCTTCAGAGCCATTACTTGTGAGATGGCATCCAACTGACAAAGCTCAGGGTGCTCGTGGAGCGGACGTTTCGAAGACTCCAACATTTCATTGAAGGCCTTTGCAGATTCCTCCATCTCCTTGTCCGAATCCCGAGCATCATCATAGCCTTGCACCATGTTTTCCATCCCGGTACCATGCTCGTCGGTGCGACGACGATCCACCTCAGCTCGGTCACGTTGGGCAGACTCACCATGAAATGTCCACATCGTATAATCGGGCGTAAAACCACTCTTCTGCAGGTGTTTGCCCATTTCAGCCTCTATCTTCTTTTCCCAATTGCCGCACCGGAAACAGGGGCACCAGGTTTTCTTTTGGCCATTTGCAAATGCGGCTTGCACAAACCCCTTAGTTTTTGTGAACCATTCAGCGCTCCATTTGTTCTGACCAGTGTGACCGGTATACATCCAAGCACGGTCACTCATCTTGACTTTCAGAGCTACTGGACACACAACAATTATATATGTAATTCACCATGTATATATTCATCAGTTGATCTACTTTGTCAATTTTATTACGTCAATGCAACCTACACTCTAATAGGTAATGATAGGTCCTAATCCCACCCGTGTATGTGTAGATTGGGTTCATTTTCCCATGCTATGCTCCGGATCTGACGCAAAATTTCGGCAACACCTCCCCGCTGTTCTCCTGATACACGTCTCTGCAATAAACAAAGAGGATGTGTACCCGGAGAACAACAGGGGAGGCACTGATGAAATATATGCGTCGGATCCGGAGCAAAGCATATGGGAAAACGAACCCAATCTACACATACTCGGGCTGTCCATGGATAGCGTTGGACAATTCGAAAGAATCAAGGTTATAAATATGCAAATGCATGCATATTTATAACTATGACGCTTTCGAACGGGAGACACATATTGGTTACGCATACTGATGATTCAAGACACATATATAGCTAGCTATCAAGTTTCATCGGAATAGATCAAATAATTAATGGGGGAGGAGGACTTGTCATTTGTGCTCACCCACGAACGAAGGGGCAGAGCTCGTCAAACGCACGGCGAGGTCGTCGAACACCAAACCTCGCAGCGATGAAACAACTGCACATTTAAAACTACACGATCAACACAATTATATATGATGTTTTTCATAACAAAATCGAAAAATATATGACCTAACTAATAATTCACAAATATATGACCCCGTCGGCCTCTGGAAGGC